>NW_026047278.1:0-5000 GCF_023864345.2 Schistocerca serialis cubense
CAATATGCGACATTCCCGCTGTCCCTATACATGAGCTGCGAGCTGTACCAGTTACGAGCTAGAGACGCGATCGCGTTGCTCTCTGTACGAATGCCGATGCTGAGCGGTCAGCTAGGAGGCGCTCCATCCATGTCGGTACCGGTGGGCGTTGCACTCGCAGTCGCAAAAACGTACGGCAAGTATATTACTCGGAAGAGTTTATGACAGTCCAAGCCCCCCTGCGTGGGGAGCGTCTTTCTAGGCCATGACCCACCGGAAGGGCGCAGCGTCCCCCACCCCAGACATGTGACGTCACACTATCGGTATTGACGACTCGACTCATTGCTTATAATCATTTGCCATACACCGGTGGAAGCTGCCGAGACGAGTAGCTACATAGCGCGCTCGCCGTGTCACTAATGTACAGAGATACAACAGTTTCGACTGGAACCGGATTAAACGTATACACGGCGCTGATTAGTAATACATAGACCCATCAGAATACAGATAATATATACAACTGTCCGTATACATGCTGAAAGACTCTGCTCACAATCACAACCACACGGCAGCCACACACTCTTATCACGCACTACTCTCCGCCTGTAACACGCACACAGACAATATGTAAGCACCAGCATGGAACAACACCCAGTGCATCCTCTCCGCCACATGAGACAATCCACACTGTCATAACCAGACTGGGAGGTCCACTCAGAAAACGGAATATCCCACCCCCCCGACAACCACCATTGCTCAGCTAAGCCACCAACACCCACACATGTCCTACACAGGGGTGCACCCAACATCACAATACTGCCTCCTCTCACAGCACACAAACAATGGCAGGAATGAAAGACACAGGTCTGCCACAAGCATGGAATCGGAGCGCCGCCTGTCATGAGCCAAAGGTGCATCCTGACGTGGCAAATCAGATGATGCCGCAGGCATCCACTTACTATAATCACAATCAACAAACCGACCGGCCGCCCCCCCCCCCCCCCCATTACACCTTTCCATACAACAATGTGTACCTTAACCTAAACTATACTGTACCTTAACCTAAACTATACTGTACCTTAACCTAAACTATACTGTACCTTAACCTAAACTATACTGTACCTTAACCTAAACTATACTGTACCTTAACCTAAACTATACTGTACCTTAACCTAAACTATACTGTACCTTAACCTAACCTATACGGTACCTCAACCTAACCTATATTGTGCCTCAACCTAACCTATGTTGCGCCTTAACCTAACCTATGTTGCGCCTTAACCTAACCTATGTTGCGCCTTAACCTAACCTATGTTGCGCCTTAACCTAACCTATGTTGCGCCTTAACCTAACCTATGTTGCGCCTTAACCTAACCTATGTTGCGCCTTAACCTAACCTATGTTGCGCCTTAACCTAACCTATGTTGCGCCTTAACCTAACCTATGTTGCGCCTTAACCTAACCTATGTTGCGCCTTAACCTAACCTATGTTGCGCCTTAACCTAACCTATGTTGCGCCTTAACCTAACCTATGTTGCGCCTTAACCTAACCTATGTTGCGCCTTAACCTAACCTATGTTGCGCCTTAACCTAACCTATGTTGCGCCTTAACCTAACCTATGTTGCGCCTTAACCTAACCTATGTTGCGCCTTAACCTAACCTATGTTGCGCCTTAACCTAACCTATGTTGCGCCTTAACCTAACCTATGTTGCGCCTTAACCTAACCTATGTTGCGCCTTAACCTAACCTATGTTGCGCCTTAACCTAACCTATGTTGCGCCTTAACCTAACCTATGTTGCGCCTTAACCTAACCTATGTTGCGCCTTAACCTAACCTATGTTGCGCCTTAACCCAACCTATGTTGCGCCTTAACCCAACCTATGTTGCGCCTTAACCCAACCTATGTTGCGCCTTAACCCAACCTATGTTGCGCCTTAACCCAACCTATGTTGCGCCTTAACCCAACCTATGTTGCGCCTTAACCCAACCTATGTTGGGCCTTAACCCAACCTATGTTGCGCCTTAACCCAACCTATGTTGCGCCTTAACCCAACCTATGTTGCGCCTTAACCCAACCTATGTTGCGCCTTAACCCAACCTATGTTGCGCCTTAACCCAACCTATGTTGCGCCTTAACCCAACCTATGTTGCGCCTTAACCCAACCTATGTTGGGCCTTAACCCAACCTATGTTGGGCCTTAACCCAACCTATGTTGGGCCTTAACCCAACACACGTTGGGCCTTAACCCAACACACGTTGGGCCTTAACCCAACACACGTTGGGCCTTAACCCAACACACGTTGGGCCTTAACCCAACACACGTTGGGCCTTAACCCAACACACGTTGGGCCTTAACCCAACACACGTTGGGCCTTAACCCAACACACGTTGGGCCTTAACCCAACACACGTTGGGCCTTAACCCAACACACGTTGGGCCTTAACCCAACACACGTTGGGCCTTAACCCAACACACGTTGGGCCTTAACCCAACACACGTTGGGCCTTAACCCAACACACGTTGGGCCTTAACCCAACACACGTTGGGCCTTAACCCAACACACGTTGGGCCTTAACCCAACACACGTTGGGCCTTAACCCAACACACGTTGGGCCTTAACCCAACACACGTTGGGCCTTAACCCAACACACGTTGGGCCTTAACCCAACACACGTTGGGCCTTAACCTGCTCTGTAATTGTCATACGACGCGTTAAATTAGTGTAGTGTTGCCTAACTGCAACCCCCGCAATATAGTTTGCTACTCGCACTGCCCGGTCCCCAGTGTATCGCTTCATGTTAAACACCTTGCAGCTATACACTGTAATGTGGATGGCAGCAGGACGTACATGCTCAATGCCCTTTGCAGTTGTTCATTGGCATTTGCAGTTGTTCATTGGCATTCGCATGGCGAAGCACTTAGCCTACGCTGTGGTACGGCCTGTGTCAACTGTCCGCTGATGTTGTACGTCCAAATCACACACTGTACTGCACATTGGTCCTCATGTACTGAATGATACATCGTGGTACATGTGACCGTACAACGACTGCGCCAACAACGGCGAACCATGCGGTCCAAATGTTGTGCACTCAGCTACGTGTCGTCTCCCTATAAGAGCTGGATTGCAGTGTGGTATGCCCTGGATGGCGATCAGCATGAGCCGTCTGTTGATGTAGTGGCGCGTGTTGTCAGACGTAGTCGTCTCTTCTCACACACCGTGATAGCATGGTGCACTGCGTTCCACATCTGCGACATGCGACAGAGGCCGGTTGACAGTCGTTCGCGCAATGGACATCGCATACGTACGGGGGCCACCTTCCACGTGTTCGCGAAGCGTGCACATGTTGTTGCGTGTATGTGGGCAGACATAGTGTGTCGTGACACCTGACACAGGCATGCAACAATCGTTGAATTTGCAAATGGCGATGGACGCCTACGTTTGCTGGTGACGTTACGCAAATGAACAACTGGTAAACCGTTGTGGTGCGGTTGTTCTCGCTAGAGGTGAATCAGTGATGGCGACGATCGGTTGAGCTACCAACCGGTTGTTCCAGCGATACCCACCATGCCCACGAACGTGAATGGCATCTGGGTGTGAAGCGATACGCGGCGGTGGCTGGGTGGGACCGTCCCCGGCCGGTGAGGGGGGGCCTCCCGGCGTGCTGGCCGCGCGGTGCGTGGGCGCACGCGCTACAGCCGGCTGGTGGGGGCGGCCAGTGGCAGGCGCGCCGGCCGACGGAGGCGGCAGGCGGCGCAGCTGCGCGCCGGCGCACCCTGCACGCGGCGCCGTGCGGCCAAAGTAGGTCCTCGCGGGCCCGGTGCGAAGCGCGGTGGACATCTGCAGTGTGCTGGTCCGATTGAGGACTGTGTGCGCTGAGGATGCGCCGCCGCCCGGCGCTCGGCGCCGCGACGCCGTCTGCTGCTCGGTCGCCTCTGCGGTTCTCGCAGGTGGTTTGTATCGCAGCTGTGCGGACGTGTTGGCGCGTGCGCTGTGCTGGGAGAGTTCGCTTCGGCACCCAAGTGGGGCTTTTGTCCTTCTGTGGCGCTGGCGTTGGAGCTGCCGGTCACCGTAGGTGGCGCGTGTTGTCTCCCGCCGGCAATGCCACGACAGCACGCTCCCGGGCCTCTGTCGGCAGCGGCAAGCTCAGTTGGGAGCACGGGTGGTCGCACCTAAAGCGTCTACTCGCCAAACCCCGGGCGATTGCGCCTCTCTCGAACCCGACCAAGTACTTAGGACGGCGCTGCGCGCCGCCGGGACCTGAGAGGGTTTCGAGGTGTATGGTGCAGGGGAGCTCAGCCTCCTCCTGTTTGCAGAATAATTGAGCGGACGCTTGCGTGTTCGCGCGGGCCCCCGGGACACACTCCCGGGCGGCCGGCTGCTCAGCTCTAGTTGACGCAGCTCCCTGGTTGATCCTGCCAGTAGTCATATGCTTGTCTCAAAGATTAAGCCATGCATGTCTCAGTACAAGCCGCATTAAGGTGAAACCGCGAATGGCTCATTAAATCAGTTATGGTTCCTTAGATCGTACCCACGTTACTTGGATAACTGTGGTAATTCTAGAGCTAATACATGCAAACAGAGTCCCGACCAGAGATGGAAGGGACGCTTTTATTAGATCAAAACCAATCGGTCGGCTCGTCCGGTCCGTTTGCCTTGGTGACTCTGAATAACTTTGGGCTGATCGCACGGTCCTCGTACCGGCGACGCATCTTTCAAATGTCTGCCTTATCAACTGTCGATGGTAGGTTCTGCGCCTACCATGGTTGTAACGGGTAACGGGGAATCAGGGTTCGATTCCGGAGAGGGAGCCTGAGAAACGGCTACCACATCCAAGGAAGGCAGCAGGCGCGCAAATTACCCACTCCCGGCACGGGGAGGTAGTGACGAAAAATAACGATACGGGACTCATCCGAGGCCCCGTAATCGGAATGAGTACACTTTAAATCCTTTAACGAGTATCTATTGGAGGGCAAGTCTGGTGCCAGCAGCCGCGGTAATTCCAGCTCCAATAGCGTA
>NW_026047278.1:12500-15000 GCF_023864345.2 Schistocerca serialis cubense
TACGGCAAGTATATTACTCGGAAGAGTTTATGACAGTCCAAGCCCCCCTGCGTGGGGAGCGTCTTTCTAGGCCATGACCCACCGGAAGGGCGCAGCGTCCCCCACCCCAGACATGTGACGTCACACTATCGGTATTGACGACTCGACTCATTGCTTATAATCATTTGCCATACACCGGTGGAAGCTGCCGAGACGAGTAGCTACATAGCGCGCTCGCCGTGTCACTAATGTACAGAGATACAACAGTTTCGACTGGAACCGGATTAAACGTATACACGGCGCTGATTAGTAATACATAGACCCATCAGAATACAGATAATATATACAACTGTCCGTATACATGCTGAAAGACTCTGCTCACAATCACAACCACACGGCAGCCACACACTCTTATCACGCACTACTCTCCGCCTGTAACACGCACACAGACAATATGTAAGCACCAGCATGGAACAACACCCAGTGCATCCTCTCCGCCACATGAGACAATCCACACTGTCATAACCAGACTGGGAGGTCCACTCAGAAAACGGAATATCCCACCCCCCCGACAACCACCATTGCTCAGCTAAGCCACCAACACCCACACATGTCCTACACAGGGGTGCACCCAACATCACAATACTGCCTCCTCTCACAGCACACAAACAATGGCAGGAATGAAAGACACAGGTCTGCCACAAGCATGGAATCGGAGCGCCGCCTGTCATGAGCCAAAGGTGCATCCTGACGTGGCAAATCAGATGATGCCGCAGGCATCCACTTACTATAATCACAATCAACAAACCGACCGGCCGCCCCCCCCCCCCCCCCCCATTACACCTTTCCATACAACAATGTGTACCTTAACCTAAACTATACTGTACCTTAACCTAAACTATACTGTACCTTAACCTAAACTATACTGTACCTTAACCTAAACTATACTGTACCTTAACCTAAACTATACTGTACCTTAACCTAAACTATACTGTACCTTAACCTAAACTATACTGTACCTTAACCTAACCTATACGGTACCTCAACCTAACCTATATTGTGCCTCAACCTAACCTATGTTGCGCCTTAACCTAACCTATGTTGCGCCTTAACCTAACCTATGTTGCGCCTTAACCTAACCTATGTTGCGCCTTAACCTAACCTATGTTGCGCCTTAACCTAACCTATGTTGCGCCTTAACCTAACCTATGTTGCGCCTTAACCTAACCTATGTTGCGCCTTAACCTAACCTATGTTGCGCCTTAACCTAACCTATGTTGCGCCTTAACCTAACCTATGTTGCGCCTTAACCTAACCTATGTTGCGCCTTAACCTAACCTATGTTGCGCCTTAACCTAACCTATGTTGCGCCTTAACCTAACCTATGTTGCGCCTTAACCTAACCTATGTTGCGCCTTAACCTAACCTATGTTGCGCCTTAACCTAACCTATGTTGCGCCTTAACCTAACCTATGTTGCGCCTTAACCTAACCTATGTTGCGCCTTAACCTAACCTATGTTGCGCCTTAACCTAACCTATGTTGCGCCTTAACCTAACCTATGTTGCGCCTTAACCTAACCTATGTTGCGCCTTAACCTAACCTATGTTGCGCCTTAACCCAACCTATGTTGCGCCTTAACCCAACCTATGTTGCGCCTTAACCCAACCTATGTTGCGCCTTAACCCAACCTATGTTGCGCCTTAACCCAACCTATGTTGCGCCTTAACCCAACCTATGTTGCGCCTTAACCCAACCTATGTTGGGCCTTAACCCAACCTATGTTGCGCCTTAACCCAACCTATGTTGCGCCTTAACCCAACCTATGTTGCGCCTTAACCCAACCTATGTTGCGCCTTAACCCAACCTATGTTGCGCCTTAACCCAACCTATGTTGCGCCTTAACCCAACCTATGTTGCGCCTTAACCCAACCTATGTTGGGCCTTAACCCAACCTATGTTGGGCCTTAACCCAACCTATGTTGGGCCTTAACCCAACACACGTTGGGCCTTAACCCAACACACGTTGGGCCTTAACCCAACACACGTTGGGCCTTAACCCAACACACGTTGGGCCTTAACCCAACACACGTTGGGCCTTAACCCAACACACGTTGGGCCTTAACCCAACACACGTTGGGCCTTAACCCAACACACGTTGGGCCTTAACCCAACACACGTTGGGCCTTAACCCAACACACGTTGGGCCTTAACCCAACACACGTTGGGCCTTAACCCAACACACGTTGGGCCTTAACCCAACACACGTTGGGCCTTAACCCAACACACGTTGGGCCTTAACCCAACACACGTTGGGCCTTAACCTGCTCTGTAATTGTCATACGACGCGTTAAATTAGTGTAGTGTTGCCTAACTGCAACCCCCGCAATATAGTTTGCTACTCGCACTGCCCGGTCCCCAGTGTATCGCTTCATGTTAAACACCTTGCAGCTATACACTGTAATGTGGATGGCAGCAGGACGTACATGCTCAATGCCCTTTGCAGTTGTTCATTGGCATTT
>NW_026047278.1:20000-22500 GCF_023864345.2 Schistocerca serialis cubense
TGGACAATTTCACGACCCGTCTTGAAACACGGACCAAGGAGTCTAACATGTGCGCGAGTCATTGGGCTGTACGAAACCTAAAGGCGTAATGAAAGTGAAGGTCTCGCCTTGCGCGGGCCGAGGGAGGATGGGGCTTCCCCGCCCTTCACGGGGCGGCGGCCTCCGCACTCCCGGGGCGTCTCGTCCTCATTGCGAGGTGAGGCGCACCTAGAGCGTACACGTTGGGACCCGAAAGATGGTGAACTATGCCTGGCCAGGACGAAGTCAGGGGAAACCCTGATGGAGGTCCGTAGCGATTCTGACGTGCAAATCGATCGTCGGAGCTGGGTATAGGGGCGAAAGACTAATCGAACCATCTAGTAGCTGGTTCCCTCCGAAGTTTCCCTCAGGATAGCTGGTGCTCGTACGAGTCTCATCCGGTAAAGCGAATGATTAGAGGCCTTGGGGCCGAAACGACCTCAACCTATTCTCAAACTTTAAATGGGTGAGATCTCCGGCTTGCTTGATATGCTGAAGCCGCGAGCAAACGACTCGGATCGGAGTGCCAAGTGGGCCACTTTTGGTAAGCAGAACTGGCGCTGTGGGATGAACCAAACGCCGAGTTAAGGCGCCCGAATCGACGCTCATGGGAAACCATGAAAGGCGTTGGTTGCTTAAGACAGCAGGACGGTGGCCATGGAAGTCGGAATCCGCTAAGGAGTGTGTAACAACTCACCTGCCGAAGCAACTAGCCCTGAAAATGGATGGCGCTGAAGCGTCGTGCCTATACTCGGCCGTCAGTCTGGCAGTCATGGCCGGTCCTTGCGGCCGGCCGCGAAGCCCTGACGAGTAGGAGGGTCGCGGCGGTGGGCGCAGAAGGGTCTGGGCGTGAGCCTGCCTGGAGCCGCCGTCGGTGCAGATCTTGGTGGTAGTAGCAAATACTCCAGCGAGGCCCTGGAGGGCTGACGCGGAGAAGGGTTTCGTGTGAACAGCCGTTGCACACGAGTCAGTCGATCCTAAGCCCTAGGAGAAATCCGATGTTGATGGGGGCCGTCATAGCATGATGCACTTTGTGCTGGCCCCCGTTGGGCGAAAGGGAATCCGGTTCCTATTCCGGAACCCGGCAGCGGAACCGATACAAGTCGGGCCCCTCTTTTAGAGATGCTCGTCGGGGTAACCCAAAAGGACCCGGAGACGCCGTCGGGAGATCGGGGAAGAGTTTTCTTTTCTGCATGAGCGTTCGAGTTCCCTGGAATCCTCTAGCAGGGAGATAGGGTTTGGAACGCGAAGAGCACCGCAGTTGCGGCGGTGTCCCGATCTTCCCCTCGGACCTTGAAAATCCGGGAGAGGGCCACGTGGAGGTGTCGCGCCGGTTCGTACCCATATCCGCAGCAGGTCTCCAAGGTGAAGAGCCTCTAGTCGATAGAATAATGTAGGTAAGGGAAGTCGGCAAATTGGATCCGTAACTTCGGGATAAGGATTGGCTCTGAGGATCGGGGCGTGTCGGGCTTGGTCGGGAAGTGGGTCAGCGCTAACGTGCCGGGCCTGGGCGAGGTGAGTGCCGTAGGGGTGCCGGTAAGTGCGGGCGTTTAGCGCGGGCGTGGTCTGCTCTCGCCGTTGGTTGGCCTCGTGCTGGCCGGCGGTGCAGGATGCGCGCGCCTGCGCGGCGTTCGCGCCCCGGTGCTTCAACCTGCGTGCAGGATCCGAGCTCGGTCCCGTGCCTTGGCCTCCCACGGATCTTCCTTGCTGCGAGGCCGCGTCCGCCTTAGCGTGCTCCTCCGGGGGCGCGCGGGTGCGCGGATTCTCTTCGGCCGCCATTCAACGATCAACTCAGAACTGGCACGGACTGGGGGAATCCGACTGTCTAATTAAAACAAAGCATTGCGATGGCCCTAGCGGGTGTTGACGCAATGTGATTTCTGCCCAGTGCTCTGAATGTCAACGTGAAGAAATTCAAGCAAGCGCGGGTAAACGGCGGGAGTAACTATGACTCTCTGCCCTCCCACATCGGAGCTCGGATCCTCGGTCGCAGAGTCAACGCTGCGGCCTTTGCAGATGACGTCTTGCTGTTTGCAGCGACCCCGAGGGGCTTGCAGTCCCTCATCGACGCAGCTACCGCAGCCCTCGCCCACCTGGGGCTGCAGATCAACGCCCGGAAGTGTTTCACCCTCGCCTTAGTCGCGTCAGGGCGCGAGAAGAAGGTGAAGGTGGACAGCAATGTCACCTTCACAGCAGGCAATACCACCATGCCTGCCCTGCGTGTGGGTGAAACCTTCCGGTACCTGGGGCTGCAATTTTCCACGGCGGGTCGCTGTGTCTTCAATCCACGTAGCCACCTGGTGGAGCAGCTTGACGTCATCTCCCGAGCTCCGCTGAAGCCGCAACAGCGCCTCCACGCTCTCACCAACGTACTTCTCCCTGGCCTGTACCACGGGCTGGCCCTCAGCCGCACCCGGGTGGGTGCATTGAAGTCGGCCGACGTTACCATCCGGGCCGCCGTCAGGAGATGGTTCCGCCTTCC
>NW_026047278.1:27500-30000 GCF_023864345.2 Schistocerca serialis cubense
CTTAACCTAACCTATGTTGCGCCTTAACCTAACCTATGTTGCGCCTTAACCTAACCTATGTTGCGCCTTAACCTAACCTATGTTGCGCCTTAACCTAACCTATGTTGCGCCTTAACCTAACCTATGTTGCGCCTTAACCTAACCTATGTTGCGCCTTAACCTAACCTATGTTGCGCCTTAACCTAACCTATGTTGCGCCTTAACCTAACCTATGTTGCGCCTTAACCTAACCTATGTTGCGCCTTAACCTAACCTATGTTGCGCCTTAACCTAACCTATGTTGCGCCTTAACCTAACCTATGTTGCGCCTTAACCTAACCTATGTTGCGCCTTAACCTAACCTATGTTGCGCCTTAACCTAACCTATGTTGCGCCTTAACCTAACCTATGTTGCGCCTTAACCTAACCTATGTTGCGCCTTAACCTAACCTATGTTGCGCCTTAACCTAACCTATGTTGCGCCTTAACCTAACCTATGTTGCGCCTTAACCTAACCTATGTTGCGCCTTAACCTAACCTATGTTGCGCCTTAACCCAACCTATGTTGCGCCTTAACCCAACCTATGTTGCGCCTTAACCCAACCTATGTTGCGCCTTAACCCAACCTATGTTGCGCCTTAACCCAACCTATGTTGCGCCTTAACCCAACCTATGTTGCGCCTTAACCCAACCTATGTTGGGCCTTAACCCAACCTATGTTGCGCCTTAACCCAACCTATGTTGCGCCTTAACCCAACCTATGTTGCGCCTTAACCCAACCTATGTTGCGCCTTAACCCAACCTATGTTGCGCCTTAACCCAACCTATGTTGCGCCTTAACCCAACCTATGTTGCGCCTTAACCCAACCTATGTTGGGCCTTAACCCAACCTATGTTGGGCCTTAACCCAACCTATGTTGGGCCTTAACCCAACACACGTTGGGCCTTAACCCAACACACGTTGGGCCTTAACCCAACACACGTTGGGCCTTAACCCAACACACGTTGGGCCTTAACCCAACACACGTTGGGCCTTAACCCAACACACGTTGGGCCTTAACCCAACACACGTTGGGCCTTAACCCAACACACGTTGGGCCTTAACCCAACACACGTTGGGCCTTAACCCAACACACGTTGGGCCTTAACCCAACACACGTTGGGCCTTAACCCAACACACGTTGGGCCTTAACCCAACACACGTTGGGCCTTAACCCAACACACGTTGGGCCTTAACCCAACACACGTTGGGCCTTAACCCAACACACGTTGGGCCTTAACCCAACACACGTTGGGCCTTAACCCAACACACGTTGGGCCTTAACCCAACACACGTTGGGCCTTAACCTGCTCTGTAATTGTCATACGACGCGTTAAATTAGTGTAGTGTTGCCTAACTGCAACCCCCGCAATATAGTTTGCTACTCGCACTGCCCGGTCCCCAGTGTATCGCTTCATGTTAAACACCTTGCAGCTATACACTGTAATGTGGATGGCAGCAGGACGTACATGCTCAATGCCCTTTGCAGTTGTTCATTGGCATTTGCAGTTGTTCATTGGCATTCGCATGGCGAAGCACTTAGCCTACGCTGTGGTACGGCCTGTGTCAACTGTCCGCTGATGTTGTACGTCCAAATCACACACTGTACTGCACATTGGTCCTCATGTACTGAATGATACATCGTGGTACATGTGACCGTACAACGACTGCGCCAACAACGGCGAACCATGCGGTCCAAATGTTGTGCACTCAGCTACGTGTCGTCTCCCTATAAGAGCTGGATTGCAGTGTGGTATGCCCTGGATGGCGATCAGCATGAGCCGTCTGTTGATGTAGTGGCGCGTGTTGTCAGACGTAGTCGTCTCTTCTCACACACCGTGATAGCATGGTGCACTGCGTTCCACATCTGCGACATGCGACAGAGGCCGGTTGACAGTCGTTCGCGCAATGGACATCGCATACGTACGGGGGCCACCTTCCACGTGTTCGCGAAGCGTGCACATGTTGTTGCGTGTATGTGGGCAGACATAGTGTGTCGTGACACCTGACACAGGCATGCAACAATCGTTGAATTTGCAAATGGCGATGGACGCCTACGTTTGCTGGTGACGTTACGCAAATGAACAACTGGTAAACCGTTGTGGTGCGGTTGTTCTCGCTAGAGGTGAATCAGTGATGGCGACGATCGGTTGAGCTACCAACCGGTTGTTCCAGCGATACCCACCATGCCCACGAACGTGAATGGCATCTGGGTGTGAAGCGATACGCGGCGGTGGCTGGGTGGGACCGTCCCCGGCCGGTGAGGGGGGGCCTCCCGGCGTGCTGGCCGCGCGGTGCGTGGGCGCACGCGCTACAGCCGGCTGGTGGGGGCGGCCAGTGGCAGGCGCGCCGGCCGACGGAGGCGGCAGGCGGCGCAGCTGCGCGCCGGCGCACCCTGCACGCGGCGCCGTGCGGCCAAAGTAGGTCCTCGCGGGCCCGGTGCGAAGCGCGGTGGACATCTGCAGTGTGCTGGTCCGATTG
>NW_026047279.1:0-23407 GCF_023864345.2 Schistocerca serialis cubense
TATGGCGGACGTGCGCCGGCGGCGGCTGTGCTGTGAAAGTGCAAAGTTAAAACAAAACAAGGTGCGGCGAGGACGACTGAAATTTTGCTTTGGACGTAGGTTTGTGTGGTGGCCCTGAAAAGGGCCGATTGTTGTGGGCCGAGCAGAGCCGAGCCGGCAAAGCGCGTTGCGTGCAGGGGAGCACGCGGCGCTGCGATTGCCTGGCCTCCTTTAGGCCTTCTTCTCGGTCTTCTTTGGCAGCAGGACGGCCTGGATGTTGGGCAGGACACCACCCTGTGCGATGGTGACGCCCGACAGGAGCTTGTTGAGCTCCTCGTCGTTGCGGATGGCAAGCTGCAGGTGGCGCGGGATGATGCGCGTCTTCTTGTTGTCGCGGGCCGCGTTTCCGGCCAGCTCGAGCACCTCAGCCGCGAGGTACTCCATGACGGCGGCGAGGTAGACGGGCGCCCCGGCGCCGACGCGCTCTGCGTAGTTTCCCTTGCGCAGGAGGCGGTGGATTCTGCCGACCGGGAACTGGAGCCCAGCCCTGCTTGAGCGGGACTTTGACTTGCCCTTGACTTTGCCTCCCTTTCCGCGTCCGGACATGGCGATGGGCTAGCGACGGTGCACACGAAACGGAAACGAAAACGACCGGTGCGAGCGGCAGCGAGTCGAGCAGCGGAGTGCGTGCCGGCGCAGCCGGGGTGGGGGTGCTTTATGGGCTCGGGTGCGGCGGCCGGTTGCGCGCGCGCCCCATTGGTCGGCGGCCGCAACAGGGCGAGCTGGTAAAGGTGCGGCGGCGGCTGGCGGCGGGTGCCACTGTGTGGGGAGACGCTGACTAGAGCGGAGCGCTTGCTACTGGTGTTGCTGCTGCCGTACGCTCGTTCGAGATGCCGCCCAAGACTAGCGGGAAGGCCGCCAAGAAGGCTGGCAAGGCGCAGAAGAACATTTCGAAGGGCGACAAGAAGAAGAAGCGCAAGAGGAAGGAGAGCTATGCCATCTACATCTACAAGGTGCTGAAGCAGGTGCACCCTGACACGGGCATCTCGTCGAAGGCGATGAGCATCATGAACAGCTTCGTGAACGACATTTTCGAGCGCATTGCGGCCGAGGCTTCTCGCCTGGCGCACTACAACAAGCGCTCGACCATCACGTCCCGCGAGATCCAGACCGCTGTGCGGCTGTTGCTGCCTGGCGAGCTGGCCAAGCACGCCGTGAGCGAGGGCACGAAGGCGGTGACCAAGTACACGAGCTCCAAGTAAGGAGGTGGCTCTGGAATGGAAGGAAGGATGGAGAAGGCTCCTCCGTTGCGAGAGCGGCAAAACGGCCCTTTTCAGGGCCACCAACTTGCCTTTTGCGGGAAGGGCGGAATTGTTGTTGTTGTTTGTGTGGACGGCTGTGATGTATGTGTGCATTTTGATTGTGGGTGGGGGGGCGCGTCAAAGCGTGTTGCGGGGTACGGCCACGAGGTTGGTCGCCGTGGCGTGGAATGGTGGCACGCCTCGTTGGAGTGGTTTTGACCCATTGGTGTTGGTGTGTGTTACCTGTCTGCGAGGGGGGGGGACAGTGCGATCGGCGACTTTTGTGTCACCGTAACGACGGCCGTTTGCGGGTTTGTTTTTTGCACATCATACATGGCGAGGGTGAAATGTGAAATGTTTTTGTTTGGTTGTTTTTTTGTTTGTTTTTGCCGCCCACTATTCCCTTTGCTGTACGCCGAGTTTGACAATGGTGCGACGTAACTGCAGCGTGGAGGTGTGTGAGTGACGTTGAAATGAACGTGCCATTAAGACGCATTGTTGTTGTATTGTACTGTACGTGTACGGCGACACGCACGATGATGTACCATTCGACTCTGATTTTTGATAGCCGTGTCTGACTGATTGCGTACGACGCACGCACACCGATGTCGTCATTCAAGATGCACGCGTGTCCAGTGCAGTACAGTAAGCGCGACGCTAGACGACGACGACGGCGGCGGCGGCGGTCGTCGTTTGTTTGGCGAATGTCTGTACACGTGTTTGTCTGTGTCCATCCGGTATGTATTTGTTTGTTTGAAAGTGTTTTGTGTGTCGGTGACGTGGTCCGATCCGTCGCCCCCTTGAGTAACTGTCGATCGGCGCGATAGACCGGCGTCACGCAACTGAACCGAAGTCTTGGGCACACCCGTCATACTGTTGTACACCGTCGCGCTGAGAACGGTAACGAAAGGTTGACTTTGATCGGTCGAATGTCTGGGCAGAACGTGAGGAATGAGGCAAGAGTGCAAGGAGGGGGGGCAAAAGAGAGAGGAAGGGAAAAAGGGGAGAAACGCATTCGTAGAGCAACGGAACGTTCCCGTGTCGGAGGCGTATTGGAGCCGCACTGAAATGCGTTTAACGGCGGCGCGGCTGCAAGTGTCTGCCGTGGTGAACGTTACCTTTGACGGCTGCATTGGGCTTTGCCTTTGCTTTCGCTTTCGCTTTCCCGGATGTACGTAACGTTTGTTGATATGGTTCTGAGGAAGAGTGTATGACAGTGCCGTGCCGTCCATGTTCGTGTGCCCTCCCATTGTGTGTATGCTATTGTCTGTGTACTTGAATGATGTATGTAGGTGTTAGTGGACATGTTTTACCAGTGGGGGGAAATGGATCGTCGATAGTTGCCGTCACTCTGTCACGGTCGAGATGACGCACCCTCCGTACAGAAAGGTGTCGAGAAAGTGAGTGTGTGTGTGTGTGTGTGTGTGTGTGTGTGTGTGCGCGCGTCCGTGAATTGGCAGTGTTTGGAGGTGGGCGTGCCCTGCATGTGGCCCGGAAGGCTGTTCGTTTGGCGGTAGTGTTGTGTGGACAGGGGAGGGGCATGCGTAACGCTGCTGGCATGGCATTTCGGGAGATGGGAGGGGGCAAACGAGGAAACGAGGAGCGGCGGCCAAAGACGGGACGGGGAGGGGCGCGGTGTGGGTGGCTTGCGCCTGTGCTCGGCGTTGTGGTTTGTGCAAAAGAGGAGGAGAAAAACAATGAGTTGCCAGGGAGGGGAGCGGTGTTGTGTTGTGGTTGTCGTGGTGTAGCCGCAGACGCGGCTGTCAGTGAACGTGGCGAGACGGACGGACGGATGCGCGGAGGGGGCGGGGGCGGCGCATTTCGCCGGTGCCGTGCCGTGCCATGCCTGAAAGCCGCGTGGTCGCTGTGTTGTTGGTGGCGTGGGGGCGAGGAGAGTACCGTACGGGTGTGCTTGTGCGCCGGAAATGGCACACTGCGCCTGCCCGTCTTGGAGGCTGATGGCTGTGGTGTGGAAATGGGGCGCGGTGATGTTGAAGCAGTTGAAGAACAGAAAAGAAACCAAGAAAACGGAAGGCGTGATGCGGCGGTGGTGGTGAGAGCGGGAAAAACAAAACAAAACAAAAGAAAAAAAAAACAGCAAAAAAAAAGAAGGAAAAACAACAAGAAACAAAAAAGAAAACAAAAAGTCTATCAATATTAAAATGTAAATGGAAATGGAAATGGACCCAGGTATAACCTCCCTGCACAAATAGCAGAGAGTCCGATGGTAATAAAAATGTGCCAGAATGTTAACGTCCCTACAAAACAAACCCAACGATAATATTAATGAAAGAATGAACCGTATGTAACATTGCAACAGACACAATGAAACCTGATAAATTGTATAAGGGCAGCAGCGTTGACCTTTGGCCCTGTATTCAGAATAAAAAGAGCCAAAGATCGTTACCCCAATGAAAAAGACACTGAAACACGTATGTAACATAGCAGCGATGGCGAGACATTGTAGCATCTGTGACCAGAGAGTTTGCGCTGGACTGCGCGAGTGTTGCGAGCGGTTCTCAGTCAGTCAGTCAGTCAGTCAGTCGTTGCGAGTCTGTAGCTCTGTGTAGTTGAGGGCTGTACTCTGTCGGTAGTCGTCGCGTGCAGTACGCTAATAGTCGTCATGCAGAGCGGTCGGTCAGTAGTAGGAGCCGAGTGCGGTTGTGTGATGTAGGCGGTCGGCAACACTGGTCAAGATGGTGAATAAGGTATACTGTTAATTAATATAATCATTAGATAATGAAAAATTTTTGTATTTATTGTAATTATTCTCCAACAAGTTCCCCAATAATAATTTGTATTTCAAAAGCATTTTTCAAACATTTAATTTTTTATTGAACTAAAGAGTTCGTTGCACTTCACATTTCATTCCACTTCTTTGAAGAAACATTTCACTAAAATCACAAAAAAAGAGAATATTATTATTTGCAATGCAGTTCCTCCAAGCGCTGCGCAACAACAAGAGCAGAAATGTGACATCCATTTATTCGGAGGTAAGACGTTAATTCTGATTGTTTTGCACAGGGCCAAAGACCGATATTTCGGTTTAATTGAAGTTTCTTGTCACTGAACGGACGTTAAATGTTGTGAAGAATTTATATTTGAGTCAGATTGCGAATTTCACATTTTCGTTGCCATTTTCAATACCTCTCATTGTGGGCGAGGTTACAATTAGCGCAATGTCCATTAGCATCCGTAAATAACATTGTCCATTATTTTAAATTTTGCGGGGAGGTTACAACACACACAAAAAACAAAAAAAAAAAAACAAAAAAATTGCATTCATATCCGCTCCTCAATTGTAGATACCCCTTACACAGCTGTGTGCAATGAATGAGTGCTGGCTGGTAATTAATTGCACTCCTTGGAGGGAAATGCCATAGGAAGTAGTCTTTAAAAAGTGAATGTTTTTCGTTAAAAGACAAAAGTTACTTTAGAAAAAAGTAATAGTGGGGCTTTTGTTGTTGAACAAAATAAGTACAATGAACATACGTTATCAGATTTGCGCAATGCAGCTTCACACTACCTTTTGATTATAACACAATATACTATACACCGTCCCGAACCGTGACCAGAGTCGCGAGACGAGCAGAGCACGCCGCCGACGCCCGCTCAGTACAACCGTCCACCCGCTACTACTGTCGACCGACTACTACCTCTCCCGACTCGCGCTACAATGTATATAACAACTGTTCCTGGCGACCCGGTGCGTGCCAATACTGTCGTCTGGCGCGGTCCAAGCGCCGACTAGCAACGATAAATAACTCTCTGGTCAGACAGAGATGCTGTCATGGCTCGCCATCGCTCTGGTAATGAATACATACGTGTTGCAGCGTGCGTACCACCGGAACACGCAGTGGCGGAGCCAAAGACTGTGTTGTCGAGGTCGAGTGCGAGCGGGAAGAGAGGCAGCGTCGGCACGGAGATGCAAGCGAGCGCGAGACGCACGGGGGCTGCGGCGTGGCGCGTTTGCGGTCGGCGCCTTTGGTGGCAACGGCCGGGACAAGCAGCGGTGTATGGTGTGGTGCGGGGCGGACAGGGGCGGCGGTGGACGGGGAGGAGGCGGCGCGACGACGGCATGGGGGCGAAAACGGGACGGGGGACGGCGGATGTTGAGAGGCGTCACGCGCGGACAGGACACAGACACAGAGACACACAGATTGGAAAGGGAGGGTGCGCGGTTAGTGGTTGGGAATGTGCGTACCGTGCGGGATGGGAGTGGGCGAGGAACACGGTCGTGGCCCCTGTTTTGGGTGCGTGTGATGACGTTGGTGTGCTGTGGGAAGGGAAGGTGCTGTGGCGGCGGCGCGTAATGGGCGTAGGCCGAAAAGAGAAAGGAACGTGGGCAGTGTGTTGGCAAGCGTCGGTTCGACTGCGACGTTGATGGGCAGGGCAGGGCAGGGCAAGGTTAATGGTGGTAGGAGTAGGCGTGTGGGCGCAAAAAAATCTGCCGCTGCAGGCGGTGCCGTAACCGCCATGGCGGGAAGGAGAGAGGGCCAAAGAAAGAAAGAAAGAAAGAAAGAAAGAAAGAAAGAAAGAAGAAGACAAAAAAAAACAAAAAAAAAGGAGGGGGGGGCGAAAGTGGAGAGGCGGTGGTGTGAGAAGGGCGGGGGCGGAAGGAAGGCAGGAAGGACAAGAGGCGAGGCGACGGCTTGCTTTGTGTATCGGTCGGTCTCTGGCTATGCTTCGTTTTCTGCAGCAGGGTCGGTGCGCGGCGTGGCTCGCGGCAGTGGGAACGCCTGGTGGCTGGACGGCCAGCAATGCGGTTGGATGGGCGGCCACAGCACCGCACCTGTGCCCGAGGAGGAGACGCTGGCGGCGGGCCCTGAGGTGAGGCCGGCTCGGCTGGGGCTGTGGATGTGTAGGTGTGCGCCGCTGCTGCAACAACGAGTAAAACGCGAGAAGAAGGGATGGCGGTAGAGAGAAAAAAAAAAAGGTCGTGTTGTGTTGATGCGCAGGCAGACGCGTACAGAGAGACGAGCCCGGTCTGCAGCAGGGTGTGGCCGTGCCGAGTGCAGAGCAGCGGCGGCTCGGTTCGGTTCGGCCCGGCCCGGCGGGCCGCGCTGTTGTCGCGGACGTGAGCGCCCCCTGGCGGGTGGCCGGAGGCGGCGCGGCGTGTTGGACGTGTGGCTGGTGGCAGTGCACAATTTGCGAGTGGCTGGCGGTGTGGTGTGGTGTGGCGGTTGGCGCGTCGGGCGGCGGAGAGGTATGTGTTGCGGGCGCCCTTTGCTGCGCTGCGTCGTTGCGTGTGCCGTACAGGGCGGGCGCTTGTCGACTGTGTGGGCGGTGTGGCGAATTGGCGTGAAACGGCTGCCGAGAGGTGTGTGGTAGCGAGCCGGTCGTTGTCAGTGCGAAGGGGAATGTGCGTGCGTTTGGCGGTTTCGGTGTGCTTTTTGCGGCGTGAGAGTGGGAATTAGTGGGGCCGGCTGTTGTGTTGGTTCCTTGTGTCTTGTGTCGCGTAGCTTGATGGCAACGTGGAAGGACGCCGGTTTCGTTTCGAGCCTTGCGTGTGGTTGGCGTGTGCCGATGCACGTGCATGTGTGGGTCGCGAGTGCGTTTTTGGCTGGCTGTGTGTGTGTGTGTTTTGGGGGGGGAAGGGGGAGGCGGTGGTGAAAGTGCAGTGGTTGCCACGGGCGTCGTCGGGTGGGGCTGGGGCTGGGGCTGTGGCTGTGCGTCGTGGCGGAAAGGTGGTAGGTTGCGGGAAGCGAGCCCGTCGTTGACGGTGTCGCGTGAGTTGTGAATCGAGTGGGGCGCGGGGCGCGGGACAGGAGCAGCGTGCCGCTGCGTCGTGGTCGTCAGCAGAGGCTGTGCGTGTGCTTGTCCTTTTTTGTTGTGGGCGGTTCGTGCGAGGCGTTTTTGTTTTGTGTTGCCCTAGTTGTTAGTAGTTTATTTTGTTATTTTGAGACGACGACTGGTTGGTGGCGTGCGCGCGAAGTGGCGGTGTGCGCTTCCCGTGTCGTTTGTTTTTGTTTTGTTTTTTTGTTTTTGTGTGTTTTGTTTTTGCACTGGGCCCCGGGGGGTGGGTGGGTGGGTGGGTGTGTGTGTGTCGATTTGCCGGCTGGCGAAAGGTGCGCCATCGGCGGGGTGGGTCGCCGGCACAAGTAGAGGCGGCGGCGTTGTTGCTGTTGTTGTGTGGTGTTTGTTTTGTTCGGCTGTGTCGGCGAGCTGTGTTGCGGTGCGTGTGAATGGTGGTGCAAAAGTGCTGGCGTTGGGGCTGCGACTGCGACTGCGACGGCGGCGAGCCGCGGGCGCGCATGATAGTGATGTTGTGAACAGCGGCTGTGTACGGTAGTGGTGTTGTTGTAGCACGACGTGCATCCGGGCCGGCGCGGAAAGCGCAGTTGCGGGCGGTTGCCCTTCGGTGCCAGCCATGTCGCGTGAGCGGCGGGTTGCTCTGGTGTCGACACGTGGTGCTCTGGGTTGTTGTGTGGTGCCCTTTGGCCGGTGGGGGTGGTTCGCGTGTGTCTCGTTCGCGCTCGGTATCTGGTCGTGGTCGTGCTGCTCCCCCGTCTGTCGGCGGTTTTCGACGTCGTCTGTACGTTTTTGTTCGTTTGCGGCGCGCCTGCCGACGTCGTCCCGTCGCGACCTTTCAACCGAAAGTGTGGCGCCCGAAGGTGAACGAACGTAACCCTGACCTCGGCGCTTTACGCTGAGCCGAGCGAACCGAACCTAACCTGTGGTGTGGCGAGGTGAGCTCAGCCTGTGAGCCCCTAACGTCTACGTAAGGTAAGCTGTCCGGCTCACGCCTCACGGTTTGAACGCTTTTTTAACCTACGTTTGGCGCTTCTTAACCTAGCACTGACCCCTTAACCTAACGTGTAACCTAACCTAACCTAACCTCTGACGCCTGACGTGTTTGAATGCTTAACCTAAGTTTGACGCTTAACCTAACCCAAGTCCCCTTAACCTAACCCACGTCCACCTAACCTAACCTAACCTAACCTAGACGTGTAAACGTAATGTGTAACGCGTAAAGTGTAAGGTCGGCTGTCGTGTGTGCTGACGGCAGATTGGGTTGGTCTGTAGATTCGGATTGCGGTTTGCCTCGGTCGAGGGGTTGGGTCGGAAGCGGCGAGGGGCGGCGGCGCCTGTTGCGCAGGCGGCGTCCGTTTGCGGCGGGCAATTTGTTGAGAAACGGCTGTGAATGTTGGCGGGCGAGAGGAGGAGGACGGCGCGCGATGTGGCCCGACGGCTGCGGGCCGATCGGGAAACGGCGGGAGGGCGACGGAAGGCGATGGGGCGGCGGAGGCGCGTTTGCACGGCCGTCATCGCCGCACGCCTCGGCTTGTGTGGCTGTGGCGCCGGCCGCGCTGGCCGGGCTGCCGCGGCGACGGTGTGGGAGTTTTGCCGAAGGTTTGGCCATTGTGGCGGGTCGTCGGCTGGGGCTGTGGGGGCGGCATTTGGGCGGGGGCGGCGATTCTCGGCGGGCCGACCCAGGCTGTAGCGCGCGGTAGCTGCAGTTTGGCCGTGGTTTGCGGCGCTGCCGTGGCGACTGGTTGGCGACTGTGGTGTGGCTGTGTGTAGCCCCATCCTCGGTGGTTTGAAAGGCGCGGGCGGTTGTGGCGCAGGTTTGGGGCTGCTCCGCACAGGCTGTCGGACGTTGGGCGGTAGCAAGCGCGGGAGGCGCGGCGCGGCGGCGCGCAGAGTGGCGGCCGCTCTCTCGGCCGTCCGCGCCCGCCCGCGACACTGGCTGGGCCTTGTGATTCTCTGCTCCGCAGTCGCTCTCTCACTCGAGTCAGCGATGCCGTGCGGGACGGACGTACGCGCCGAGCGCTCCGCCACGCCGCAAGCTGAAGCGACAGTGCCGACTCCCGCGGACAGGGCCGCGTCCCTGCACGCAAGGGTAGAGTCGAGTACGTCGGTGGCACAATCGTGTACCGCCGATAGTACTCCTCCCCTAAGGAGCGACACTAGTTTATGCGAAATTTCCGGTGTGTCCGCGTCATTTAGTGATAGTGCCGTTACCGCAGTGCCGTGTGCTACCGCGACCGTGACGCCGACATCTGTGGAAACGTCGCATCCAGGTGTTACATCCACACCAAGTGACTCTGACGCAGCCCTTCAGCTGCTTGTGGGGATGCTACCCCACGCTCTGGCTACTCCACTTCCGGATAGCGACGAGGAGGAGGACGCCATGGAGCACGACGCACCGCAGCAAAAGCAGCCTACCTCAAGGAAACGCGGCCTGACTGGCGACATACCGTCAGTCAACAAATACAGGAGGGAAAGCAACACTCCACCGCTCCCCTCCAAGCAGAACCGCAGGCGCGGCCGCACCAACACGACCGACAAAGACGGCTTCACCACCGCGAGAAAAACTGCAAAGGCTGTGCTCACAAAGGACACCACACCTGTAAACGTGAGTAACAGCTTTGGCGCCCTTAGTGATGCGGAGGAGGAGGACATTGAAATGCCCAAGGCGCAACAGCGTCGCAAGCCGCCACCAATTGTCATAAAATTTGGCGAGCATTTTAGAGAGCTGCAAAACGCCATCAGCCTTTGCATTGGTAAAGACAACTATACAGTGCGCGTGACTGGTGACGAGCTCTTCAAAATATGCACCAAAACTACTGAGGACTACCAAAAAGTGTCTCAGATGGTGCAGGACAGGAAGTGGTTCCACTATACGTTCAGTACCTTAAGAACGAAGCCGCTCAAAGTAGTGTTTCGGCACTTGCCGCGTACAATCCTGCCTTCAGAAGTAAAGGAGGACCTGGAGAACATGGGATTCGTGGTCGAAGAGGTCGTAAGAATGCGCCCTTTTCGCACACGCAGGCGTGGCCCACTTATGCTGGTAATAGCCAGCAATACAACTCATAACAGACAGCTCTTCAGCCTCACAAAAATAGGCAATGTGGAAGTGAAAGCTGAAGAACTGCGAAACAAGGCGGCCTACGCACAATGTTACCGCTGCCTTGAACCTGGCCACGTCAGTAAGTACTGTGCAATGCCAGATTACTGCGTGAAGTGCGGCGAGCAACACTCAACCGAGTCATGCGCGCTTAAAGGGGTGCCACACCAAGATTTCACCCCGACTTGCAAGCTCTGCAAAGGCAAACACGTGGCAAGTTACCGTGGCTGCCCAGTGCTCCTCGACTTCGCCGATCGCGCGCGCGGGAACGAAGACAAAGGAACACAAAGGCAGAGTTCCCGCCAACGCAGTACCCAGCCCCGGAAGAAGCGGAACAACAGGAGAGGCGGCCGCCGAGGCAGGGCAACGACCGCAAAAGCGCGCCAAGTCGCAGACAATGCGACGCCACAAAATGGAGTCCCCGCTCCGCGCGCATCGGCGAGAAATGGCGGACAGACTCCACCTACCGTAGCCCAGCCGGCAGCTGGCCCATCTGCAGGACAAAGCGCCGTTGCCCCGCCCACAGCGCTGCCGCGCAGGCAGGTAGTCCCGGCCGCTGCACCCCAGCAGCGCCAGGCTCCCCTCCCTGCAGCGACCCAGCGCGTAGCGGACCAATCAGCGCGAGCCTTCCCGGCCCCGCCGGCACGCGCAGCGGACCAACCACCGGCAGCCGCGCCTAACCTTGGGAGCCCGAAGGACTTCCCGGAGCCAAGATGGCGGCGTCCCACGGCGCCCCGCCATACTGTCGGCGCCCGACAAGATGGCGGACAAATGGAGACCAACGCGCGCCATGTTGTCGGCGGCAACGCTGCCAATGAAGCCCGCGTGGAACGGATGCTCAGCTGCATGGAAACAATGATGCAGCAGATGACTGAGCTCCTGGCCGTGGTGCAGAAAGTTGCATCCGCCATCCAACCATGCAGCCATCATGCCTGAAGCGCTAAGGAGTTTAACAGCCTGCGTCTTCAACGCCGAGGGACTCCTTAAGCAGGCAGGCGAATTCCGGCAACTTATACGGGACGAGAACATCGACGTATGTCTCGTCACCGAAACGTGGCTTAAGCCTGGCGTCCGAGTCGGCGTAGCAAACTACGAATGCTACAGGGACGACAGGCCAACACACGGAGGCGGCACAGCGGTGTATGTACGGAGGACGCTACGACACCACCGCGTCCAAATACCGGAACTGGCAAAGACAGAAGCGACTGCCGTATCAGTGGAGACGGCACACGGCGCCATAACGTTCGTCGCTGTCTACAGACCGCCTAGAGGAGCGCTCCTACCGGGAGACTACAACAAGTTGCTGGCTCTCCCCGGAAAAATCATACTGGGGGGAGACTTCAACGCGAAGCATGCGGTCTGGAACAGCAGGACGACCAACACAAGCGGGCGGCGCTTACTCCATGTCGCGGAACGCCACGAAGCTGTCGTCATCGGTCCTCATGAACCGACAATATATCCACGGAACCGGGGCCACCCGGATATCCTGGATATCATGATCATCAAGGGCGCTCGCCTGCACGTCACGGCCGGTACGCGGCCAAAGATGTCCTCCGACCACGTACCGGTCATATTTGACCTCGACGCCGACGCTCTCCCAAGACAGCGGAGAGGGCTCGACATACGAGACATCAGCTGGGACGAGTTCCGCAACGCCGTCGCCGATTCCCTTGAGGCCACACCGGACGCGGCGGAACACGGAGCAGACGCAGCACTTCAACACATCAGGCAGTCGATAGTTGACGCCGCGGCAGCGGCCACGCCTGTCAGAGACGACGCCAACATCGACTGCCGGCCACACCCTCTGCCACGACACATCCGGGAGGCTATAGCGCAAAAGAACCGCCTACAGCGCGAGTGGCAGAGGACAAGAAATCGAGCCACAAAGCGCGAATTAAATAGATTGTGCCGGCATATCAAGGCCGATGTAGACACGCACCGCAATCAGGAGTGGGCGCGCAAGGTGGAGCAACTAAACATCGATGACGGCTCGGCGTGGAAAGCCGTAAAAGGCTACCTGCGCCGTATGCAACGGATTCCGCCGCTGCAAGTGGGAGCCGAATTCGTGAGCGAGCCGAACGCGAAGGCAGAAGCCCTAGCGGACGCGTTCGCCGCGAATTTCACTCCGGTCGACGACCCGATAGACGCCGCCCACATCCAGATGGTAGAAGAACGCCTCCCCGTCTTCCTCGATGCGGAGTATGACGAGGTAGAAGACGCCATTCCGCCTATCTCAGCCGACGAAGTCAAGCTGCAACTTCGCCACCTAAATGCTAAAAAAGCAGGTGGACCAGATGACGTAACGAACATAATGCTGAAGCAGCTACCAGACACGGCAGCCGACGTCCTCGCGTCAACCTTCAACCAGGTGCTGCTCAGCAAACAGTTCCCGTCGTGCTGGAAGCATGCTGAAATAGTAGCCCTCCCCAAGCCAGGGAAGGACATTCGAAGGGCGAAAAACTACAGGCCAATCAGCCTGCTTCCAGCACTTTCGAAAATATTCGAACGCCTGTATCTGGTCCGCCTGCGGGCGATCATCGAGGCAGAACAACTCCTACCAAACGAACAGTTTGGCTTCAGGAGTCAACACGCCACGACACACCAGCTGCTGCGCCTAACAGAGGAGGCGTTCGGTGCCATCGACCGACGCGAGTATTTCGGCGCTCTCCTGCTCGACGTGTCGCGTGCCTTCGACTCCGTGTGGCATCGGGGCCTCCTGTTCAAACTATTTGACCTGGGCGTCCCGGTGTCACACGTGAAGCTCTTACAGAGCTACCTCGAGGGCAGAACGTTCCACGTCAGAGCAGACAGTGGAATCTCCACGGAGCGTCGTATACTCGCGGGTGTACCACAAGGCTCGGTCGTTGGGCCGACGCTCTACTCTCTGTACACGGCCGACCCACCGCGCACAGCCCACGTCAACCTGGCGCTGTATGCGGACGACACGGCCGTGTACAGCCGCAGCAGATGCGTCGAGGCGTTGCAGCGGAAACTTCAGACGGCCACCGACGCCCTCACTGACTGGGCGAAAAAATGGCGCCTGGCTTACAATGGGGAGAAATCCCAGGCCATCGTCATTGCGACGAGACACGTCAAGGACGACGCGCCCACAGTCTCGGTCCGAGGCGTCCCGGTCCCGTGGAACGGTACTGCGAAGTACCTGGGCGTCACACTGGACCGGCACCTCACCTGGAGGCCACACGTGGAGAGCATCAGGGGCAAAGCACTGGGTAGACTAAGACTCCTCTACCCACTGCTAAACCCCACTACGACGCTGCCTACCTGCGTCGGCCTCACGCTATATAAGTCCGTAATTCGACCTCTCCTCGAATACGCGGCGGTAGTGTGGGGCAACACGGCGCAAACTAACCTGGAGCGGCTGCAAAAACTGCAGAACAGGGCTCTCAGGTTAGCTCTTCACCTCCCAAGGGACTTCCCGACGGAGGACACTCACGTGGTCGCAGATATCGAACCGCTACGCAGGCGGTTCGAAGAAGCGGCCACAAACTTCTACAACAAAGCGGGTACATCCACCAACCCGCTGATAAGGAATCTGGGACAACGTCCACACTGGCGACGCACACTCCGCTGGCCGGACCTGCTGAGACGGCCAGCAGACGTTGCCGCCCTACCAGATTAGAAGACATTGCTACGTAACAAGTAGCGCCTAGCCACATCTGCTGCGGAAAAAAAAAAAAAAAAAAAAAAAAAAAAAAAAAAAAAAAAAAAAAAAAACCGCAGCAAGCATCAATTATCAAATTGCCCACGAAGCAGGGCAGCATAGACACCCAAAAGCTTCTCTCTAAGAAAAACCTGGAAGGACACTGATGTCCCACTTGTTGAAGGAAGGGTAGAGCGATTCTACCAGAACTTCACCCACACACCAGTAGTGTCAACCTGGAGGACACTACACCATGATGCGACAGCCGATTCTCTGCTCTGCTGCTGTGCTGTGCTTGCGTGCCTGCCGTCCCGCTCGCTCTCGCTGTGTGTTACGCGCGTCGTCGAAATGGCAGATCAGGCGGCTACGAACGAGACTGCTGCGGCACCCGCCGCCACCGGCACTACGAAGAAGGCCAAGTCTGCGTCGTCTGCGAAGAAGCCGCGCGCCAAGCCTGCGCACCCGCGCACCTCTGAGATGGTGACGGCCGCCATCAAGAGTCTGAAGGAGCGCGGCGGGTCGTCGCTGCAGGCGATCAAGAAGTACATTGCCGCGCACTACAAGCTGGACGCGGAGAAGCTGGCGCCGTTTATCAAGAAGTACCTCAAGTCGGCCGTCGTGGCGGGCGAGCTGGTGCAGACGAAGGGGAAGGGCGCGTCCGGCTCGTTCAAGCTTGCCGGCGCCGGCGGCGGGGGGGCGGCCGAGGGCGGCAAGGCTCGTGCTGGCGGTGCCAAGAAGAAGCGCGCCGCTCCGGCCAGCAAGGAGAAGAAGGGCGCCCGTGCGGCCGGCGCAAAGAAGGCTGGTGGCGTGAAGGCGGCGACCGGTCGGAAGGCGGGCGCCGCCAAGAAGGCGTCTGCGGCGTCGGCCGCTCCCGCGGGTGCGAAGAAGGCGGCTGCGGCCAAGCCGGCCAAGGCCAAGTCGCCGTCGAAGGCGAAGAAGGCCGCCAAGGTTCCGACGAAGAAGCCGAAGGCGCCGCGCCCGAAGAAGGCGACGACGCCGTCTAAGGCGAAGGCTTCGCCCAAGAAGAAGAAGTAGAGTAGAGGAGAAAGAGATGGGAAAGGAAGGGTTTGGCGCTTGACTCCGTCGTCCCCACCCCCCGTCGTCGTCTAGTGGCGCGCAAGAGACGCGCGGCCCAAAACGGCCCTTCTCAGGGCCATCAAAGCACGTCGGGGAAGGTTTTGATTGTCGTGTTGCGTTTGGTGTGGGTGTCTGTCTGGCGTTTCTGTATGCCCGTGGGGATGCTGTTTGCGTGCCGTGGTGGTTGGATTGCGGGGGTCGGTGGCGGGTGTGGGCGGCGGTAGCGGTAAGCGGTGTTGTTGTTGTCGTGGTTGTGATTGTCGCCGTGTTTGTGGCGGCGGCCGACGGTTGGTTTTCTGTCACGTTGTTTTGTTTGAATACGTTGGTTGGCTTGCCTGCGTTCGTTCTTCTCGGATGTCTGTCTTGTCGAGTCGTGTCTGGTCTTTGTTTTGTTCGTTTGTGTGTGTGTTATGTTTTGCAAGGGGGGGCACGTTGAGATGTGGAAGGAGTCGGCGGGGATTTCGGTGGCGTGTAGAGCGAGCGAGCGCGCCTGCCTGGCCGTTGGCCGTCGGAGTGGAGTGCGGGTTTTTTTGTTTTCGAAACGAAAGCGGCGGCCGGCCAGCCAGCCACCCGTGCGGTGTGACGTCGGCCGTTGGGTATTGTGCGCTGTGAGCGCCGGGGAGGGATGATGTGTGATTGTTGCGCGCTGCTAGCAGGCAGGCAGAGTGAGCGGGTGTGGCGGACGGACGGGAAGTGGTGGTTTTTGTTTTTGGGTTGCGGGGCGAGAGGCAGGCGACCGACAAAGTTTGCTCGCGACGGAGAGATGTTAGTGGCCCTGAAAAGGGCCGTTTTTTGTTTGGGCGGTGCGGTGCCGCGGCGCGGTTTAGGCGCGCTCGCCGCGGATGCGGCGCGCGAGCTGGATGTCCTTGGGCATGATGGTGACGCGCTTGGCGTGGATTGCGCACAGGTTGGTGTCTTCGAAGAGGCCGACGAGGTAGGCCTCGCTGGCCTCCTGCAGGGCCATGACTGCGGAGCTCTGGAAGCGCAGGTCGGTCTTGAAGTCCTGGGCGATCTCGCGCACTAGGCGCTGGAATGGCAGCTTGCGGATGAGCAGCTCTGTGCTCTTCTGGTAGCGCCTGATTTCTCGCAGGGCGACGGTGCCCGGCCTGTAGCGGTGGGGCTTCTTGACGCCTCCGGTGGCGGGCGCGCTCTTCCTCGCCGCCTTGGTGGCGAGCTGTTTGCGCGGCGCCTTTCCGCCGGTGGACTTGCGGGCCGTTTGCTTTGTGCGGGCCATAGCGGTAGCGGAGCGGCGTGCGTGGAGGTTAGGTGCGGCGCGGCGTCCGGTGCTGCCTTGACAACGGGCCCGCGCGCCTCCGTGCTGCGCTTATATGCCCTCGGTTGCGCGTGGTGGGGGGAGGGCGGGCCAGAGTCTATATAGGGGGGCGGCGGGCGCGCTGGGCGCAGACCGTAGCCGACTCGCCAGCCGCTGCAGCTGCTGTTTGTGCACGTTTTGCTTTGCCCGAGGAAGGATGACAGGCCGCGGCAAGGGAGGAAAGGGGCTCGGCAAGGGTGGCGCCAAGCGGCACCGCAAGGTGTTGCGCGACAACATCCAGGGCATCACGAAGCCCGCCATCCGCCGCCTGGCTCGCAGGGGCGGCGTGAAGCGCATCTCTGGTCTGATCTACGAGGAGACCCGGGGGTGCTGAAGGTGTTCCTGGAGAACGTGATCCGCGACGCGGTGACGTACACTGAGCACGCCAAGCGCAAGACTGTGACGGCCATGGACGTGGTGTACGCCCTGAAGAGGCAGGGGCGCACCCTGTACGGTTTCGGCGGTTAGGCTGCGTCGCAGCGGGCGCTGGCCTTCCCGCGGCCGTGCTTGTGGGTGGGAGAGACTAGAAAACGGCCCTTTTCAGGGCCACCACACTGTTCGGAAGTTGAAAAGTGCGAAAGAGTCTGTGTTGTTGCTGCGTGTGTGCGCTGTGTTGTTTGTTTCTTTCTTTCTTTCTCTCTTTGTTTCTTTCTTTCCGTTTGAGCGACGTGATGTGACTGGGAGGGGAGAAGGAAAGGAAACGTGTCATGTGGCTGGCTGTGTGTGGAGCTGCTTCGTTTGTGTTTGTTATTGTGTGTCGATCGCGACGGAGATGGCGGGCTGTGTGTTGTTGTGCGAGAGGCGGTGATTATTTGCCTTGCGTCGTTTGGCCCTGTGTGTTTGCGGCGGCGTTGGGGGTTTCCGAGGCAAGGCGTGTGGGCATAGGCGGCCGGATCAGCTGTTTCGTTCGTGTCGACGGCCGTTGCGCGCGGGAGTGGAGGGCGGTGGGTCGACACGCCTCCCTTTAACAATGGTCATTATTGCTGCCGTTGTCGTTTGGAAGGCGACTGCGACCGTGCAAAATCGTGTGCGTGTGTTGGGCCACACGGGCTGTGTGGACGACAAGATGGCGGACGGCCGGCGGCGGCTGTGCTGTGAAAGTGCAAAGTTAAAACAAAACAAGGTGCGGCGAGGACGACTGAAATTTTGCTTTGGACGTAGGTTTGTGTGGTGGCCCTGAAAAGGGCCGATTGTTGTGGGCCGAGCAGAGCCGAGCCGGCAAAGCGCGTTGCGTGCAGGGGAGCACGCGGCGCTGCGATTGCCTGGCCTCCTTTAGGCCTTCTTCTCGGTCTTCTTTGGCAGCAGGACGGCCTGGATGTTGGGCAGGACACCACCCTGTGCGATGGTGACGCCCGACAGGAGCTTGTTGAGCTCCTCGTCGTTGCGGATGGCAAGCTGCAGGTGGCGCGGGATGATGCGCGTCTTCTTGTTGTCGCGGGCCGCGTTTCCGGCCAGCTCGAGCACCTCAGCCGCGAGGTACTCCATGACGGCGGCGAGGTAGACGGGCGCCCCGGCGCCGACGCGCTCTGCGTAGTTTCCCTTGCGCAGGAGGCGGTGGATTCTGCCGACCGGGAACTGGAGCCCAGCCCTGCTTGAGCGGGACTTTGACTTGCCCTTGACTTTGCCTCCCTTTCCGCGTCCGGACATGGCGATGGGCTAGCGACGGTGCACACGAAACGGAAACGAAAACGACCGGTGCGAGCGGCAGCGAGTCGAGCAGCGGAGTGCGTGCCGGCGCAGCCGGGGGTGGGGGTGCTTTATGGGCTCGGGTGCGGCGGCCGGTTGCGCGCGCGCCCCATTGGTCGGCGGCCGCAACAGGGCGAGCTGGTAAAGGTGCGGCGGCGGCTGGCGGCGGGTGCCACTGTGTGGGGAGACGCTGACTAGAGCGGAGCGCTTGCTACTGGTGTTGCTGCTGCCGTACGCTCGTTCGAGATGCCGCCCAAGACTAGCGGGAAGGCCGCCAAGAAGGCTGGCAAGGCGCAGAAGAACATTTCGAAGGGCGACAAGAAGAAGAAGCGCAAGAGGAAGGAGAGCTATGCCATCTACATCTACAAGGTGCTGAAGCAGGTGCACCCTGACACGGGCATCTCGTCGAAGGCGATGAGCATCATGAACAGCTTCGTGAACGACATTTTCGAGCGCATTGCGGCCGAGGCTTCTCGCCTGGCGCACTACAACAAGCGCTCGACCATCACGTCCCGCGAGATCCAGACCGCTGTGCGGCTGTTGCTGCCTGGCGAGCTGGCCAAGCACGCCGTGAGCGAGGGCACGAAGGCGGTGACCAAGTACACGAGCTCCAAGTAAGGAGGTGGCTCTGGAATGGAAGGAAGGATGGAGAAGGCTCCTCCGTTGCGAGAGCGGCAAAACGGCCCTTTTCAGGGCCACCAACTTGCCTTTTGCGGGAAGGGCGGAATTGTTGTTGTTGTTTGTGTGGACGGCTGTGATGTATGTGTGCATTTTGATTGTGGGTGGGGGGGCGCGTCAAAGCGTGTTGCGGGGTACGGCCACGAGGTTGGTCGCCGTGGCGTGGAATGGTGGCACGCCTCGTTGGAGTGGTTTTGACCCATTGGTGTTGGTGTGTGTTACCTGTCTGCGAGGGGGGGGGGACAGTGCGATCGGCGACTTTTGTGTCACCGTAACGACGGCCGTTTGCGGGTTTGTTTTTTGCACATCATACATGGCGAGGGGTGAAATGTGAAATGTTTTTGTTTGGTTGTTTTTTTGTTTGTTTTTGCCGCCCACTATTCCCTTTGCTGTACGCCGAGTTTGACAATGGTGCGACGTAACTGCAGCGTGGAGGTGTGTGAGTGACGTTGAAATGAACGTGCCATTAAGACGCATTGTTGTTGTATTGTACTGTACGTGTACGGCGACACGCACGATGATGTACCATTCGACTCTGATTTTTGATAGCCGTGTCTGACTGATTGCGTACGACGCACGCACACCGATGTCGTCATTCAAGATGCACGCGTGTCCAGTGCAGTACAGTAAGCGCGACGCTAGACGACGACGACGGCGGCGGCGGCGGTCGTCGTTTGTTTGGCGAATGTCTGTACACGTGTTTGTCTGTGTCCATCCGGTATGTATTTGTTTGTTTGAAAGTGTTTTGTGTGTCGGTGACGTGGTCCGATCCGTCGCCCCCTTGAGTAACTGTCGATCGGCGCGATAGACCGGCGTCACGCAACTGAACCGAAGTCTTGGGCACACCCGTCATACTGTTGTACACCGTCGCGCTGAGAACGGTAACGAAAGGTTGACTTTGATCGGTCGAATGTCTGGGCAGAACGTGAGGAATGAGGCAAGAGTGCAAGGAGGGGGGGCAAAAGAGAGAGGAAGGGAAAAAGGGGAGAAACGCATTCGTAGAGCAACGGAACGTTCCCGTGTCGGAGGCGTATTGGAGCCGCACTGAAATGCGTTTAACGGCGGCGCGGCTGCAAGTGTCTGCCGTGGTGAACGTTACCTTTGACGGCTGCATTGGGCTTTGCCTTTGCTTTCGCTTTCGCTTTCCCGGATGTACGTAACGTTTGTTGATATGGTTCTGAGGAAGAGTGTATGACAGTGCCGTGCCGTCCATGTTCGTGTGCCCTCCCATTGTGTGTATGCTATTGTCTGTGTACTTGAATGATGTATGTAGGTGTTAGTGGACATGTTTTACCAGTGGGGGGAAATGGATCGTCGATAGTTGCCGTCACTCTGTCACGGTCGAGATGACGCACCCTCCGTACAGAAAGGTGTCGAGAAAGTGAGTGTGTGTGTGTGTGTGTGTGTGTGTGTGTGTGTGTGCGCGCGTCCGTGAATTGGCAGTGTTTGGAGGTGGGCGTGCCCTGCATGTGGCCCGGAAGGCTGTTCGTTTGGCGGTAGTGTTGTGTGGACAGGGGAGGGGCATGCGTAACGCTGCTGGCATGGCATTTCGGGAGATGGGAGGGGGGCAAACGAGGAAACGAGGAGCGGCGGCCAAAGACGGGACGGGGAGGGGCGCGGTGTGGGTGGCTTGCGCCTGTGCTCGGCGTTGTGGTTTGTGCAAAAGAGGAGGAGAAAAACAATGAGTTGCCAGGGAGGGGAGCGGTGTTGTGTTGTGGTTGTCGTGGTGTAGCCGCAGACGCGGCTGTCAGTGAACGTGGCGAGACGGACGGACGGATGCGCGGAGGGGGGCGGGGGCGGCGCATTTCGCCGGTGCCGTGCCGTGCCATGCCTGAAAGCCGCGTGGTCGCTGTGTTGTTGGTGGCGTGGGGGCGAGGAGAGTACCGTACGGGTGTGCTTGTGCGCCGGAAATGGCACACTGCGCCTGCCCGTCTTGGAGGCTGATGGCTGTGGTGTGGAAATGGGGCGCGGTGATGTTGAAGCAGTTGAAGAACAGAAAAGAAACCAAGAAAACGGAAGGCGTGATGCGGCGGTGGTGGTGAGAGCGGGAAAAACAAAACAAAACAAAAGAAAAAAAAACAGCAAAAAAAAAGAAGGAAAAACAACAAGAAACAAAAAAGAAAACAAAAAGTCTATCAATATTAAAATGTAAATGGAAATGGAAATGGACCCAGGTATAACCTCCCTGCACAAATAGCAGAGAGTCCGATGGTAATAAAAATGTGCCAGAATGTTAACGTCCCTACAAAACAAACCCAACGATAATATTAATGAAAGAATGAACCGTATGTAACATTGCAACAGACACAATGAAACCTGATAAATTGTATAAGGGCAGCAGCGTTGACCTTTGGCCCTGTATTCAGAATAAAAAGAGCCAAAGATCGTTACCCCAATGAAAAAGACACTGAAACACGTATGTAACATAGCAGCGATGGCGAGACATTGTAGCATCTGTGACCAGAGAGTTTGCGCTGGACTGCGCGAGTGTTGCGAGCGGTTCTCAGTCAGTCAGTCAGTCAGTCAGTCGTTGCGAGTCTGTAGCTCTGTGTAGTTGAGGGCTGTACTCTGTCGGTAGTCGTCGCGTGCAGTACGCTAATAGTCGTCATGCAGAGCGGTCGGTCAGTAGTAGGAGCCGAGTGCGGTTGTGTGATGTAGGCGGTCGGCAACACTGGTCAAGATGGTGAATAAGGTATACTGTTAATTAATATAATCATTAGATAATGAAAAATTTTTGTATTTATTGTAATTATTCTCCAACAAGTTCCCCAATAATAATTTGTATTTCAAAAGCATTTTTCAAACATTTAATTTTTTATTGAACTAAAGAGTTCGTTGCACTTCACATTTCATTCCACTTCTTTGAAGAAACATTTCACTAAAATCACAAAAAAAGAGAATATTATTATTTGCAATGCAGTTCCTCCAAGCGCTGCGCAACAACAAGAGCAGAAATGTGACATCCATTTATTCGGAGGTAAGACGTTAATTCTGATTGTTTTGCACAGGGCCAAAGACCGATATTTCGGTTTAATTGAAGTTTCTTGTCACTGAACGGACGTTAAATGTTGTGAAGAATTTATATTTGAGTCAGATTGCGAATTTCACATTTTCGTTGCCATTTTCAATACCTCTCATTGTGGGCGAGGTTACAATTAGCGCAATGTCCATTAGCATCCGTAAATAACATTGTCCATTATTTTAAATTTTGCGGGGAGGTTACAACACACACAAAAAACAAAAAAAAAAAACAAAAAAATTGCATTCATATCCGCTCCTCAATTGTAGATACCCCTTACACAGCTGTGTGCAATGAATGAGTGCTGGCTGGTAATTAATTGCACTCCTTGGAGGGAAATGCCATAGGAAGTAGTCTTTAAAAAGTGAATGTTTTTCGTTTAAAAGACAAAAGTTACTTTAGAAAAAAGTAATAGTGGGGCTTTTGTTGTTGAACAAAATAAGTACAATGAACATACGTTATCAGATTTGCGCAATGCAGCTTCACACTACCTTTTGATTATAACACAATATACTATACACCGTCCCGAACCGTGACCAGAGTCGCGAGACGAGCAGAGCACGCCGCCGACGCCCGCTCAGTACAACCGTCCACCCGCTACTACTGTCGACCGACTACTACCTCTCCCGACTCGCGCTACAATGTATATAACAACTGTTCCTGGCGACCCGGTGCGTGCCAATACTGTCGTCTGGCGCGGTCCAAGCGCCGACTAGCAACGATAAATAACTCTCTGGTCAGACAGAGATGCTGTCATGGCTCGCCATCGCTCTGGTAATGAATACATACGTGTTGCAGCGTGCGTACCACCGGAACACGCAGTGGCGGAGCCAAAGACTGTGTTGTCGAGGTCGAGTGCGAGCGGGAAGAGAGGCAGCGTCGGCACGGAGATGCAAGCGAGCGCGAGACGCACGGGGGCTGCGGCGTGGCGCGTTTGCGGTCGGCGCCTTTGGTGGCAACGGCCGGGACAAGCAGCGGTGTATGGTGTGGTGCGGGGCGGACAGGGGCGGCGGTGGACGGGGAGGAGGCGGCGCGACGACGGCATGGGGGCGAAAACGGGACGGGGGACGGCGGATGTTGAGAGGCGTCACGCGCGGACAGGACACAGACACAGAGACACACAGATTGGAAAGGGAGGGTGCGCGGTTAGTGGTTGGGAATGTGCGTACCGTGCGGGATGGGAGTGGGCGAGGAACACGGTCGTGGCCCCTGTTTTGGGTGCGTGTGATGACGTTGGTGTGCTGTGGGAAGGGAAGGTGCTGTGGCGGCGGCGCGTAATGGGCGTAGGCCGAAAAGAGAAAGGAACGTGGGCAGTGTGTTGGCAAGCGTCGGTTCGACTGCGACGTTGATGGGCAGGGCAGGGCAGGGCAAGGTTAATGGTGGTAGGAGTAGGCGTGTGGGCGCAAAAAAATCTGCCGCTGCAGGCGGTGCCGTAACCGCCATGGCGGGAAGGAGAGAGGGCCAAAGAAAGAAAGAAAGAAAGAAAGAAAGAAAGAAAGAAAGAAGAAGACAAAAAAAAACAAAAAAAAAGGAGGGGGGGGCGAAAGTGGAGAGGCGGTGGTGTGAGAAGGGCGGGGGCGGAAGGAAGGCAGGAAGGACAAGAGGCGAGGCGACGGCTTGCTTTGTGTATCGGTCGGTCTCTGGCTATGCTTCGTTTTCTGCAGCAGGGTCGGTGCGCGGCGTGGCTCGCGGCAGTGGGAACGCCTGGTGGCTGGACGGCCAGCAATGCGGTTGGATGGGCGGCCACAGCACCGCACCTGTGCCCGAGGAGGAGACGCTGGCGGCGGGCCCTGAGGTGAGGCCGGCTCGGCTGGGGCTGTGGATGTGTAGGTGTGCGCCGCTG
>NW_026047280.1:0-5000 GCF_023864345.2 Schistocerca serialis cubense
AACAACTGGTAAACCGTTGTGGTGCGGTTGTTCTCGCTAGAGGTGAATCAGTGATGGCGACGATCGGTTGAGCTACCAACCGGTTGTTCCAGCGATACCCACCATGCCCACGAACGTGAATGGCATCTGGGTGTGAAGCGATACGCGGCGGTGGCTGGGTGGGACCGTCCCCGGCCGGTGAGGGGGGGCCTCCCGGCGTGCTGGCCGCGCGGTGCGTGGGCGCACGCGCTACAGCCGGCTGGTGGGGGCGGCCAGTGGCAGGCGCGCCGGCCGACGGAGGCGGCAGGCGGCGCAGCTGCGCGCCGGCGCACCCTGCACGCGGCGCCGTGCGGCCAAAGTAGGTCCTCGCGGGCCCGGTGCGAAGCGCGGTGGACATCTGCAGTGTGCTGGTCCGATTGAGGACTGTGTGCGCTGAGGATGCGCCGCCGCCCGGCGCTCGGCGCCGCGACGCCGTCTGCTGCTCGGTCGCCTCTGCGGTTCTCGCAGGTGGTTTGTATCGCAGCTGTGCGGACGTGTTGGCGCGTGCGCTGTGCTGGGAGAGTTCGCTTCGGCACCCAAGTGGGGCTTTTGTCCTTCTGTGGCGCTGGCGTTGGAGCTGCCGGTCACCGTAGGTGGCGCGTGTTGTCTCCCGCCGGCAATGCCACGACAGCACGCTCCCGGGCCTCTGTCGGCAGCGGCAAGCTCAGTTGGGAGCACGGGTGGTCGCACCTAAAGCGTCTACTCGCCAAACCCCGGGCGATTGCGCCTCTCTCGAACCCGACCAAGTACTTAGGACGGCGCTGCGCGCCGCCGGGACCTGAGAGGGTTTCGAGGTGTATGGTGCAGGGGAGCTCAGCCTCCTCCTGTTTGCAGAATAATTGAGCGGACGCTTGCGTGTTCGCGCGGGCCCCCGGGACACACTCCCGGGCGGCCGGCTGCTCAGCTCTAGTTGACGCAGCTCCCTGGTTGATCCTGCCAGTAGTCATATGCTTGTCTCAAAGATTAAGCCATGCATGTCTCAGTACAAGCCGCATTAAGGTGAAACCGCGAATGGCTCATTAAATCAGTTATGGTTCCTTAGATCGTACCCACGTTACTTGGATAACTGTGGTAATTCTAGAGCTAATACATGCAAACAGAGTCCCGACCAGAGATGGAAGGGACGCTTTTATTAGATCAAAACCAATCGGTCGGCTCGTCCGGTCCGTTTGCCTTGGTGACTCTGAATAACTTTGGGCTGATCGCACGGTCCTCGTACCGGCGACGCATCTTTCAAATGTCTGCCTTATCAACTGTCGATGGTAGGTTCTGCGCCTACCATGGTTGTAACGGGTAACGGGGAATCAGGGTTCGATTCCGGAGAGGGAGCCTGAGAAACGGCTACCACATCCAAGGAAGGCAGCAGGCGCGCAAATTACCCACTCCCGGCACGGGGAGGTAGTGACGAAAAATAACGATACGGGACTCATCCGAGGCCCCGTAATCGGAATGAGTACACTTTAAATCCTTTAACGAGTATCTATTGGAGGGCAAGTCTGGTGCCAGCAGCCGCGGTAATTCCAGCTCCAATAGCGTATATTAAAGTTGTTGCGGTTAAAAAGCTCGTAGTTGGATTTGTGTCCCACGCTGTTGGTTCACCGCCCGTCGGTGTTTAACTGGCATGTATCGTGGGACGTCCTGCCGGTGGGGCGAGCTGAAGGCGTGCGACGCGCCTCGTGCGTGCTCGTGCGTCCCGAGGCGGACCCCGTTGCAATCCTACCAGGGTGCTCTTGAGTGAGTGTCTCGGTGGGCCGGCACGTTTACTTTGAACAAATTAGAGTGCTTAAAGCAGGCAAGCCCGCCTGAATACTGTGTGCATGGAATAATGGAATAGGACCTCGGTTCTATTTTGTTGGTTTTCGGAACCCGAGGTAATGATTAATAGGGACAGGCGGGGGCATTCGTATTGCGACGTTAGAGGTGAAATTCTTGGATCGTCGCAAGACGAACAGAAGCGAAAGCATTTGCCAAGTATGTTTTCATTAATCAAGAACGAAAGTTAGAGGTTCGAAGGCGATCAGATACCGCCCTAGTTCTAACCATAAACGATGCCAGCCAGCGATCCGCCGCAGTTCCTCCGATGACTCGGCGGGCAGCCTCCGGGAAACCAAAGCTTTTGGGTTCCGGGGGAAGTATGGTTGCAAAGCTGAAACTTAAAGGAATTGACGGAAGGGCACCACCAGGAGTGGAGCCTGCGGCTTAATTTGACTCAACACGGGAAACCTCACCAGGCCCGGACACCGGAAGGATTGACAGATTGATAGCTCTTTCTTGATTCGGTGGGTGGTGGTGCATGGCCGTTCTTAGTTGGTGGAGCGATTTGTCTGGTTAATTCCGATAACGAACGAGACTCTAGCCTGCTAACTAGTCGCGTGACATCCTTCGTGCTGTCAGCGATTACTTTTCTTCTTAGAGGGACAGGCGGCTTCTAGCCGCACGAGATTGAGCAATAACAGGTCTGTGATGCCCTTAGATGTTCTGGGCCGCACGCGCGCTACACTGAAGGAATCAGCGTGTCTTCCTAGGCCGAAAGGTCGGGGTAACCCGCTGAACCTCCTTCGTGCTAGGGATTGGGGCTTGCAATTGTTCCCCATGAACGAGGAATTCCCAGTAAGCGCGAGTCATAAGCTCGCGTTGATTACGTCCCTGCCCTTTGTACACACCGCCCGTCGCTACTACCGATTGAATGATTTAGTGAGGTCTTCGGACTGGTACGCGGCATTGACTCTGTCGTTGCCGATGCTACCGGAAAGATGACCAAACTTGATCATTTAGAGGAAGTAAAAGTCGTAACAAGGTTTCCGTAGGTGAACCTGCGGAAGGATCATTACCGACTAGACTGCATGTCTTTCGATGTGCGTGTCGTGTCGCGCAACACGCTACCTGTACGGCTCGCAGTAGCCGTGCGCCGCGTGCGGAACCACGCGTGCTTCTCAAAACTAACGCCAATGTTGTGTGGTACGAGCGCTGAAGCGCTGGAGCGGCTGGCCTGCGGCACCTGGCGCCTGGCGCCGGTTTTGAATGACTTTCGCCCGACTGCCTGTCCGCTCCGGTGTGGAGCCGTACGACGCCCATCGGCCGTGAGGCCGTTGGACACAGAACGCTTGAACAGGGGCCGCCACACGCCTACGTCCCGCCTATGCAACTGTCTTGAAAGAGACAGTGGAAACTAAGAAAAGATCACCCAGGACGGTGGATCACTCGGCTCGTGGGTCGATGAAGAACGCAGCAAATTGCGCGTCGACATGTGAACTGCAGGACACATGAACATCGACGTTTCGAACGCACATTGCGGTCCATGGATTCCGTTCCCGGGCCACGTCTGGCTGAGGGTCGGCTACGTATACTGAAGCGCGCGGCGTTTGCCCCGCTTCGCAGACCTGGGAGCGTCGCGGCCGCCTGTGGGGCCGGCCGCGCCTCCTTAAACGTGCGATGCGCGCCCGTCGCCTGGCGGTTCGCATACCGGTACTTACTCGGTAGCGTGCACAGCCGGCTGGCGGTGTGGCGTGCGACACCTCGTACAACGACCTCAGAGCAGGCGAGACTACCCGCTGAATTTAAGCATATTACTAAGCGGAGGAAAAGAAACTAACAAGGATTCCCCCAGTAGCGGCGAGCGAACAGGGAAGAGTCCAGCACCGAACCCCGCAGGCTGCCGCCTGTCGTGGCATGTGGTGTTTGGGAGGGTCCACTACCCCGACGCCTCGCGCCGAGCCCAAGTCCAACTTGAATGAGGCCACGGCCCGTAGAGGGTGCCAGGCCCGTAGCGGCCGGTGCGAGCGTCGGCGGGACCTCTCCTTCGAGTCGGGTTGCTTGAGAGTGCAGCTCCAAGTGGGTGGTAAACTCCATCTGAGACTAAATATGACCACGAGACCGATAGCGAACAAGTACCGTGAGGGAAAGTTGAAAAGAACTTTGAAGAGAGAGTTCAAAAGTACGTGAAACCGTTCTGGGGTAAACGTGAGAAGTCCGAAAGGTCGAACGGGTGAGATTCACGCCCATCCGGCCACTGGCCTCCGCCCTCGGCAGATGGGGCCGGCCGCCCGCGCGGAGCAATCCGCGGCGGGGTCGTGTCCGGTTGCCTTTCCACTCGCCGCGGGGTGGGGCCGTTCCGGTGTGCGGTGGGCCGCACTTCTCCCCTAGTAGGACGTCGCGACCCGCTGGGTGCCGGCCTACGGCCCGGGTGCGCAGCCTGTCCTTCCGCGGGCCTCGGTTCGCGTCTGTTGGGCAGAGCCCCGGTGTCCTGGCTGGCTGCCCGGCGGTATATCTGGAGGAGTCGATTCGCCCCTTTGGGCGCTCGGGCTCCCGGCAAGCGCGCGCGGTTCTTCCCGGATGATGGACCTACCTGGCCCGGCCCCGGACCCGCGCCGCTGTTGGCTCGGGATGCTCTCGGGCGGAATAATCGCTCCCGTCAGCGGCGCTTCAGCTTTGGACAATTTCACGACCCGTCTTGAAACACGGACCAAGGAGTCTAACATGTGCGCGAGTCATTGGGCTGTACGAAACCTAAAGGCGTAATGAAAGTGAAGGTCTCGCCTTGCGCGGGCCGAGGGAGGATGGGGCTTCCCCGCCCTTCACGGGGCGGCGGCCTCCGCACTCCCGGGGCGTCTCGTCCTCATTGCGAGGTGAGGCGCACCTAGAGCGTACACGTTGGGACCCGAAAGATGGTGAACTATGCCTGGCCAGGACGAAGTCAGGGGAAACCCTGATGGAGGTCCGTAGCGATTCTGACGTGCAAATCGATCGTCGGAGCTGGGTATAGGGGCGAAAGACTAATCGAACCATCTAGTAGCTGGTTCCCTCCGAAGTTTCCCTCAGGATAGCTGGTGCTCGTACGAGTCTCATCCGGTAAAGCGAATGATTAGAGGCCTTGGGGCCGAAACGACCTCAACCTATTCTCAAACTTTAAATGGGTGAGATCTCCGGCTTGCTTGATATGCTGAAGCCGCGAGCAAACGACTCGGATCGGAGTGCCAAGTGGG
>NW_026047280.1:10000-12500 GCF_023864345.2 Schistocerca serialis cubense
ATACTGTACCTTAACCTAAACTATACTGTACCTTAACCTAAACTATACTGTACCTTAACCTAACCTATACGGTACCTCAACCTAACCTATATTGTGCCTCAACCTAACCTATGTTGCGCCTTAACCTAACCTATGTTGCGCCTTAACCTAACCTATGTTGCGCCTTAACCTAACCTATGTTGCGCCTTAACCTAACCTATGTTGCGCCTTAACCTAACCTATGTTGCGCCTTAACCTAACCTATGTTGCGCCTTAACCTAACCTATGTTGCGCCTTAACCTAACCTATGTTGCGCCTTAACCTAACCTATGTTGCGCCTTAACCTAACCTATGTTGCGCCTTAACCTAACCTATGTTGCGCCTTAACCTAACCTATGTTGCGCCTTAACCTAACCTATGTTGCGCCTTAACCTAACCTATGTTGCGCCTTAACCTAACCTATGTTGCGCCTTAACCTAACCTATGTTGCGCCTTAACCTAACCTATGTTGCGCCTTAACCTAACCTATGTTGCGCCTTAACCTAACCTATGTTGCGCCTTAACCTAACCTATGTTGCGCCTTAACCTAACCTATGTTGCGCCTTAACCTAACCTATGTTGCGCCTTAACCTAACCTATGTTGCGCCTTAACCTAACCTATGTTGCGCCTTAACCTAACCTATGTTGCGCCTTAACCTAACCTATGTTGCGCCTTAACCCAACCTATGTTGCGCCTTAACCCAACCTATGTTGCGCCTTAACCCAACCTATGTTGCGCCTTAACCCAACCTATGTTGCGCCTTAACCCAACCTATGTTGCGCCTTAACCCAACCTATGTTGCGCCTTAACCCAACCTATGTTGGGCCTTAACCCAACCTATGTTGGGCCTTAACCCAACCTATGTTGGGCCTTAACCCAACACACGTTGGGCCTTAACCCAACACACGTTGGGCCTTAACCCAACACACGTTGGGCCTTAACCCAACACACGTTGGGCCTTAACCCAACACACGTTGGGCCTTAACCCAACACACGTTGGGCCTTAACCCAACACACGTTGGGCCTTAACCCAACACACGTTGGGCCTTAACCCAACACACGTTGGGCCTTAACCCAACACACGTTGGGCCTTAACCCAACACACGTTGGGCCTTAACCCAACACACGTTGGGCCTTAACCCAACACACGTTGGGCCTTAACCCAACACACGTTGGGCCTTAACCCAACACACGTTGGGCCTTAACCCAACACACGTTGGGCCTTAACCCAACACACGTTGGGCCTTAACCTGCTCTGTAATTGTCATACGACGCGTTAAATTAGTGTAGTGTTGCCTAACTGCAACCCCCGCAATATAGTTTGCTACTCGCACTGCCCGGTCCCCAGTGTATCGCTTCATGTTAAACACCTTGCAGCTATACACTGTAATGTGGATGGCAGCAGGACGTACATGCTCAATGCCCTTTGCAGTTGTTCATTGGCATTTGCAGTTGTTCATTGGCATTCGCATGGCGAAGCACTTAGCCTACGCTGTGGTACGGCCTGTGTCAACTGTCCGCTGATGTTGTACGTCCAAATCACACACTGTACTGCACATTGGTCCTCATGTACTGAATGATACATCGTGGTACATGTGACCGTACAACGACTGCGCCAACAACGGCGAACCATGCGGTCCAAATGTTGTGCACTCAGCTACGTGTCGTCTCCCTATAAGAGCTGGATTGCAGTGTGGTATGCCCTGGATGGCGATCAGCATGAGCCGTCTGTTGATGTAGTGGCGCGTGTTGTCAGACGTAGTCGTCTCTTCTCACACACCGTGATAGCATGGTGCACTGCGTTCCACATCTGCGACATGCGACAGAGGCCGGTTGACAGTCGTTCGCGCAATGGACATCGCATACGTACGGGGGCCACCTTCCACGTGTTCGCGAAGCGTGCACATGTTGTTGCGTGTATGTGGGCAGACATAGTGTGTCGTGACACCTGACACAGGCATGCAACAATCGTTGAATTTGCAAATGGCGATGGACGCCTACGTTTGCTGGTGACGTTACGCAAATGAACAACTGGTAAACCGTTGTGGTGCGGTTGTTCTCGCTAGAGGTGAATCAGTGATGGCGACGATCGGTTGAGCTACCAACCGGTTGTTCCAGCGATACCCACCATGCCCACGAACGTGAATGGCATCTGGGTGTGAAGCGATACGCGGCGGTGGCTGGGTGGGACCGTCCCCGGCCGGTGAGGGGGGGCCTCCCGGCGTGCTGGCCGCGCGGTGCGTGGGCGCACGCGCTACAGCCGGCTGGTGGGGGCGGCCAGTGGCAGGCGCGCCGGCCGACGGAGGCGGCAGGCGGCGCAGCTGCGCGCCGGCGCACCCTGCACGCGGCGCCGTGCGGCCAAAGTAGGTCCTCGCGGGCCCGGTGCGAAGCGCGGTGGACATCTGCAGTGTGCTGGTCCGATTGAGGACTGTGTGCGCTGAGGATGCGCCGCCGCCCGGCGCTCGGCGCCGCGACGCCGTC
>NW_026047280.1:17500-20000 GCF_023864345.2 Schistocerca serialis cubense
GAAATCCGATGTTGATGGGGGCCGTCATAGCATGATGCACTTTGTGCTGGCCCCCGTTGGGCGAAAGGGAATCCGGTTCCTATTCCGGAACCCGGCAGCGGAACCGATACAAGTCGGGCCCCTCTTTTAGAGATGCTCGTCGGGGTAACCCAAAAGGACCCGGAGACGCCGTCGGGAGATCGGGGAAGAGTTTTCTTTTCTGCATGAGCGTTCGAGTTCCCTGGAATCCTCTAGCAGGGAGATAGGGTTTGGAACGCGAAGAGCACCGCAGTTGCGGCGGTGTCCCGATCTTCCCCTCGGACCTTGAAAATCCGGGAGAGGGCCACGTGGAGGTGTCGCGCCGGTTCGTACCCATATCCGCAGCAGGTCTCCAAGGTGAAGAGCCTCTAGTCGATAGAATAATGTAGGTAAGGGAAGTCGGCAAATTGGATCCGTAACTTCGGGATAAGGATTGGCTCTGAGGATCGGGGCGTGTCGGGCTTGGTCGGGAAGTGGGTCAGCGCTAACGTGCCGGGCCTGGGCGAGGTGAGTGCCGTAGGGGTGCCGGTAAGTGCGGGCGTTTAGCGCGGGCGTGGTCTGCTCTCGCCGTTGGTTGGCCTCGTGCTGGCCGGCGGTGCAGGATGCGCGCGCCTGCGCGGCGTTCGCGCCCCGGTGCTTCAACCTGCGTGCAGGATCCGAGCTCGGTCCCGTGCCTTGGCCTCCCACGGATCTTCCTTGCTGCGAGGCCGCGTCCGCCTTAGCGTGCTCCTCCGGGGGCGCGCGGGTGCGCGGATTCTCTTCGGCCGCCATTCAACGATCAACTCAGAACTGGCACGGACTGGGGGAATCCGACTGTCTAATTAAAACAAAGCATTGCGATGGCCCTAGCGGGTGTTGACGCAATGTGATTTCTGCCCAGTGCTCTGAATGTCAACGTGAAGAAATTCAAGCAAGCGCGGGTAAACGGCGGGAGTAACTATGACTCTCCTCTCCTGCGGTCTTCTCCCCTTCTCGTGGGCCCGCTGATTTCGCAGAGTGGAAGACCGCACCAGGGGCTTGGGGGGGTTACCAGCCCCCCCTCGCACTATCCCTTTTTAGTTGGGGGCAGTAAGCAGAGAACAAGTGGTGGCCCTTCCGCTGAAGGTGCCACCCCAACTCCCCCAGCACCTAGCCGGCCAACCGGCCGTGCCGAAAATCTTGTAACTTTTGCAGCTATGTATACCTGTAGTGAGTGCCACCGCAGCTTTACAACCAAGAACGGTCTCGGGGTCCATCGCCGCCGCCAACATCTTGCGGCCGCCAACGCGGAGATCGTCACGGAGAGGCATCGCGCGAGGTGGACGGAGGAAGAAGTCCTGTCGCTCGCCAAGGCAGAGGCCGAACTGTTCCTCGAGAGGGACGCCCGGTTCTTCTTTGTAAATCAAGAGCTCATCAGGATGTTCCCCGACCGAACGCTTGAGGCAATCAAGTGCCGACGGCGGCAAGCTGCCCACAAGCAGCTTGTCCGCCAATTCATGGAGGCGCTTGAGATCGGTCGGGGGGAAGAGCCGGCGTCCCGCCGGGGAGCGGCGAGCCCGCTGCCTGACGCGGGCGAGGCCGCTGCGCCGCCCGTCGACGCAGCCGAGGACTTCGCGGCCGACACCACCGGGCCGCCGCCGGAGGGGCCGACTGACGCCGCCATCTGGGAGCATCTGGCGGGGCTACCCGCTTCCGCCCAGCGTTTCTCTGCCCTGGATCGTGTCATCGGTCTGGGGCGGGGCACGCCGCCCGATGTCATCCTGGGCATGCTCCCGGATGCCCTTGCGTCGGTCGGGTCCAGAGGGGAGAGATCAATCACCAGGACACAGCGGCCGCGCCAACCATCGAAGCGGCCGCCTGCCGCGCCGCCGACGCAGAAGCGCAAGCGGCGCCGCTGGGAGTACGCGAGAACGCAGGATGCCTTCCGACGGTCGCGTGCGCGTTGCGTGCGCGGCCTCTTGGATGGCACCCTGCTCCAGCCGCCACCTGCCATCCCTGGTCTGCTGGACTTCTGGGCGGACCTCTTCACCAAGAAGCCCATCTCCACCGCGGGCTTCATTCGTGACCGCCTCCTCCCGCACTCAGAGCCTGTCGCTCTCGAGTGCATATGGGGGCCGGTCACACATGAGGAGGTCGCCGCCGCGTTGCCGCCCAGGGGATCAGCAGCCGGGCCGGACGGCCTTACCCCAGCGGAGTTGCGGCGTCTGCCGCACGAAGTCCTGGTGAAAGTGATGAATCTCTTCCTTCTGGCCCGCGCCCTTCCGGAACGCCTGCTTCGCGCGCGGACGTCCCTTCTCCCGAAAACGGCTGCACCAACATCCCCCGCTGACTTTCGCCCCATTACGGTCTGCTCGGTGTTGGCGCGGACCTTTCACAAGGTTCTCGCGTCACGCCTGATGCGCGCTTGTGCTGTGGACGAACGTCAGCGGGCATTCATCCCTCGGGATGGGATGTTGGAAAATACCTTCATCTTGGACACTGCTCTCACCGACGCAGTTCGCTC
>NW_026047280.1:25000-35000 GCF_023864345.2 Schistocerca serialis cubense
TGCTCACAATCACAACCACACGGCAGCCACACACTCTTATCACGCACTACTCTCCGCCTGTAACACGCACACAGACAATATGTAAGCACCAGCATGGAACAACACCCAGTGCATCCTCTCCGCCACATGAGACAATCCACACTGTCATAACCAGACTGGGAGGTCCACTCAGAAAACGGAATATCCCACCCCCCCGACAACCACCATTGCTCAGCTAAGCCACCAACACCCACACATGTCCTACACAGGGGTGCACCCAACATCACAATACTGCCTCCTCTCACAGCACACAAACAATGGCAGGAATGAAAGACACAGGTCTGCCACAAGCATGGAATCGGAGCGCCGCCTGTCATGAGCCAAAGGTGCATCCTGACGTGGCAAATCAGATGATGCCGCAGGCATCCACTTACTATAATCACAATCAACAAACCGACCGGCCGCCCCCCCCCCCCCCCATTACACCTTTCCATACAACAATGTGTACCTTAACCTAAACTATACTGTACCTTAACCTAAACTATACTGTACCTTAACCTAAACTATACTGTACCTTAACCTAAACTATACTGTACCTTAACCTAAACTATACTGTACCTTAACCTAAACTATACTGTACCTTAACCTAAACTATACTGTACCTTAACCTAACCTATACGGTACCTCAACCTAACCTATATTGTGCCTCAACCTAACCTATGTTGCGCCTTAACCTAACCTATGTTGCGCCTTAACCTAACCTATGTTGCGCCTTAACCTAACCTATGTTGCGCCTTAACCTAACCTATGTTGCGCCTTAACCTAACCTATGTTGCGCCTTAACCTAACCTATGTTGCGCCTTAACCTAACCTATGTTGCGCCTTAACCTAACCTATGTTGCGCCTTAACCTAACCTATGTTGCGCCTTAACCTAACCTATGTTGCGCCTTAACCTAACCTATGTTGCGCCTTAACCTAACCTATGTTGCGCCTTAACCTAACCTATGTTGCGCCTTAACCTAACCTATGTTGCGCCTTAACCTAACCTATGTTGCGCCTTAACCTAACCTATGTTGCGCCTTAACCTAACCTATGTTGCGCCTTAACCTAACCTATGTTGCGCCTTAACCTAACCTATGTTGCGCCTTAACCTAACCTATGTTGCGCCTTAACCTAACCTATGTTGCGCCTTAACCTAACCTATGTTGCGCCTTAACCTAACCTATGTTGCGCCTTAACCTAACCTATGTTGCGCCTTAACCTAACCTATGTTGCGCCTTAACCTAACCTATGTTGCGCCTTAACCTAACCTATGTTGCGCCTTAACCCAACCTATGTTGCGCCTTAACCCAACCTATGTTGCGCCTTAACCCAACCTATGTTGCGCCTTAACCCAACCTATGTTGCGCCTTAACCCAACCTATGTTGCGCCTTAACCCAACCTATGTTGCGCCTTAACCCAACCTATGTTGGGCCTTAACCCAACCTATGTTGGGCCTTAACCCAACCTATGTTGGGCCTTAACCCAACACACGTTGGGCCTTAACCCAACACACGTTGGGCCTTAACCCAACACACGTTGGGCCTTAACCCAACACACGTTGGGCCTTAACCCAACACACGTTGGGCCTTAACCCAACACACGTTGGGCCTTAACCCAACACACGTTGGGCCTTAACCCAACACACGTTGGGCCTTAACCCAACACACGTTGGGCCTTAACCCAACACACGTTGGGCCTTAACCCAACACACGTTGGGCCTTAACCCAACACACGTTGGGCCTTAACCCAACACACGTTGGGCCTTAACCCAACACACGTTGGGCCTTAACCCAACACACGTTGGGCCTTAACCCAACACACGTTGGGCCTTAACCCAACACACGTTGGGCCTTAACCCAACACACGTTGGGCCTTAACCTGCTCTGTAATTGTCATACGACGCGTTAAATTAGTGTAGTGTTGCCTAACTGCAACCCCCGCAATATAGTTTGCTACTCGCACTGCCCGGTCCCCAGTGTATCGCTTCATGTTAAACACCTTGCAGCTATACACTGTAATGTGGATGGCAGCAGGACGTACATGCTCAATGCCCTTTGCAGTTGTTCATTGGCATTTGCAGTTGTTCATTGGCATTCGCATGGCGAAGCACTTAGCCTACGCTGTGGTACGGCCTGTGTCAACTGTCCGCTGATGTTGTACGTCCAAATCACACACTGTACTGCACATTGGTCCTCATGTACTGAATGATACATCGTGGTACATGTGACCGTACAACGACTGCGCCAACAACGGCGAACCATGCGGTCCAAATGTTGTGCACTCAGCTACGTGTCGTCTCCCTATAAGAGCTGGATTGCAGTGTGGTATGCCCTGGATGGCGATCAGCATGAGCCGTCTGTTGATGTAGTGGCGCGTGTTGTCAGACGTAGTCGTCTCTTCTCACACACCGTGATAGCATGGTGCACTGCGTTCCACATCTGCGACATGCGACAGAGGCCGGTTGACAGTCGTTCGCGCAATGGACATCGCATACGTACGGGGGCCACCTTCCACGTGTTCGCGAAGCGTGCACATGTTGTTGCGTGTATGTGGGCAGACATAGTGTGTCGTGACACCTGACACAGGCATGCAACAATCGTTGAATTTGCAAATGGCGATGGACGCCTACGTTTGCTGGTGACGTTACGCAAATGAACAACTGGTAAACCGTTGTGGTGCGGTTGTTCTCGCTAGAGGTGAATCAGTGATGGCGACGATCGGTTGAGCTACCAACCGGTTGTTCCAGCGATACCCACCATGCCCACGAACGTGAATGGCATCTGGGTGTGAAGCGATACGCGGCGGTGGCTGGGTGGGACCGTCCCCGGCCGGTGAGGGGGGGCCTCCCGGCGTGCTGGCCGCGCGGTGCGTGGGCGCACGCGCTACAGCCGGCTGGTGGGGGCGGCCAGTGGCAGGCGCGCCGGCCGACGGAGGCGGCAGGCGGCGCAGCTGCGCGCCGGCGCACCCTGCACGCGGCGCCGTGCGGCCAAAGTAGGTCCTCGCGGGCCCGGTGCGAAGCGCGGTGGACATCTGCAGTGTGCTGGTCCGATTGAGGACTGTGTGCGCTGAGGATGCGCCGCCGCCCGGCGCTCGGCGCCGCGACGCCGTCTGCTGCTCGGTCGCCTCTGCGGTTCTCGCAGGTGGTTTGTATCGCAGCTGTGCGGACGTGTTGGCGCGTGCGCTGTGCTGGGAGAGTTCGCTTCGGCACCCAAGTGGGGCTTTTGTCCTTCTGTGGCGCTGGCGTTGGAGCTGCCGGTCACCGTAGGTGGCGCGTGTTGTCTCCCGCCGGCAATGCCACGACAGCACGCTCCCGGGCCTCTGTCGGCAGCGGCAAGCTCAGTTGGGAGCACGGGTGGTCGCACCTAAAGCGTCTACTCGCCAAACCCCGGGCGATTGCGCCTCTCTCGAACCCGACCAAGTACTTAGGACGGCGCTGCGCGCCGCCGGGACCTGAGAGGGTTTCGAGGTGTATGGTGCAGGGGAGCTCAGCCTCCTCCTGTTTGCAGAATAATTGAGCGGACGCTTGCGTGTTCGCGCGGGCCCCCGGGACACACTCCCGGGCGGCCGGCTGCTCAGCTCTAGTTGACGCAGCTCCCTGGTTGATCCTGCCAGTAGTCATATGCTTGTCTCAAAGATTAAGCCATGCATGTCTCAGTACAAGCCGCATTAAGGTGAAACCGCGAATGGCTCATTAAATCAGTTATGGTTCCTTAGATCGTACCCACGTTACTTGGATAACTGTGGTAATTCTAGAGCTAATACATGCAAACAGAGTCCCGACCAGAGATGGAAGGGACGCTTTTATTAGATCAAAACCAATCGGTCGGCTCGTCCGGTCCGTTTGCCTTGGTGACTCTGAATAACTTTGGGCTGATCGCACGGTCCTCGTACCGGCGACGCATCTTTCAAATGTCTGCCTTATCAACTGTCGATGGTAGGTTCTGCGCCTACCATGGTTGTAACGGGTAACGGGGAATCAGGGTTCGATTCCGGAGAGGGAGCCTGAGAAACGGCTACCACATCCAAGGAAGGCAGCAGGCGCGCAAATTACCCACTCCCGGCACGGGGAGGTAGTGACGAAAAATAACGATACGGGACTCATCCGAGGCCCCGTAATCGGAATGAGTACACTTTAAATCCTTTAACGAGTATCTATTGGAGGGCAAGTCTGGTGCCAGCAGCCGCGGTAATTCCAGCTCCAATAGCGTATATTAAAGTTGTTGCGGTTAAAAAGCTCGTAGTTGGATTTGTGTCCCACGCTGTTGGTTCACCGCCCGTCGGTGTTTAACTGGCATGTATCGTGGGACGTCCTGCCGGTGGGGCGAGCTGAAGGCGTGCGACGCGCCTCGTGCGTGCTCGTGCGTCCCGAGGCGGACCCCGTTGCAATCCTACCAGGGTGCTCTTGAGTGAGTGTCTCGGTGGGCCGGCACGTTTACTTTGAACAAATTAGAGTGCTTAAAGCAGGCAAGCCCGCCTGAATACTGTGTGCATGGAATAATGGAATAGGACCTCGGTTCTATTTTGTTGGTTTTCGGAACCCGAGGTAATGATTAATAGGGACAGGCGGGGGCATTCGTATTGCGACGTTAGAGGTGAAATTCTTGGATCGTCGCAAGACGAACAGAAGCGAAAGCATTTGCCAAGTATGTTTTCATTAATCAAGAACGAAAGTTAGAGGTTCGAAGGCGATCAGATACCGCCCTAGTTCTAACCATAAACGATGCCAGCCAGCGATCCGCCGCAGTTCCTCCGATGACTCGGCGGGCAGCCTCCGGGAAACCAAAGCTTTTGGGTTCCGGGGGAAGTATGGTTGCAAAGCTGAAACTTAAAGGAATTGACGGAAGGGCACCACCAGGAGTGGAGCCTGCGGCTTAATTTGACTCAACACGGGAAACCTCACCAGGCCCGGACACCGGAAGGATTGACAGATTGATAGCTCTTTCTTGATTCGGTGGGTGGTGGTGCATGGCCGTTCTTAGTTGGTGGAGCGATTTGTCTGGTTAATTCCGATAACGAACGAGACTCTAGCCTGCTAACTAGTCGCGTGACATCCTTCGTGCTGTCAGCGATTACTTTTCTTCTTAGAGGGACAGGCGGCTTCTAGCCGCACGAGATTGAGCAATAACAGGTCTGTGATGCCCTTAGATGTTCTGGGCCGCATGCGCGCTACACTGAAGGAATCAGCGTGTCTTCCTAGGCCGAAAGGTCGGGGTAACCCGCTGAACCTCCTTCGTGCTAGGGATTGGGGCTTGCAATTGTTCCCCATGAACGAGGAATTCCCAGTAAGCGCGAGTCATAAGCTCGCGTTGATTACGTCCCTGCCCTTTGTACACACCGCCCGTCGCTACTACCGATTGAATGATTTAGTGAGGTCTTCGGACTGGTACGCGGCATTGACTCTGTCGTTGCCGATGCTACCGGAAAGATGACCAAACTTGATCATTTAGAGGAAGTAAAAGTCGTAACAAGGTTTCCGTAGGTGAACCTGCGGAAGGATCATTACCGACTAGACTGCATGTCTTTCGATGTGCGTGTCGTGTCGCGCAACACGCTACCTGTACGGCTCGCAGTAGCCGTGCGCCGCGTGCGGAACCACGCGTGCTTCTCAAAACTAACGCCAATGTTGTGTGGTACGAGCGCTGAAGCGCTGGAGCGGCTGGCCTGCGGCACCTGGCGCCTGGCGCCGGTTTTGAATGACTTTCGCCCGACTGCCTGTCCGCTCCGGTGTGGAGCCGTACGACGCCCATCGGCCGTGAGGCCGTTGGACACAGAACGCTTGAACAGGGGCCGCCACACGCCTACGTCCCGCCTATGCAACTGTCTTGAAAGAGACAGTGGAAACTAAGAAAAGATCACCCAGGACGGTGGATCACTCGGCTCGTGGGTCGATGAAGAACGCAGCAAATTGCGCGTCGACATGTGAACTGCAGGACACATGAACATCGACGTTTCGAACGCACATTGCGGTCCATGGATTCCGTTCCCGGGCCACGTCTGGCTGAGGGTCGGCTACGTATACTGAAGCGCGCGGCGTTTGCCCCGCTTCGCAGACCTGGGAGCGTCGCGGCCGCCTGTGGGGCCGGCCGCGCCTCCTTAAACGTGCGATGCGCGCCCGTCGCCTGGCGGTTCGCATACCGGTACTTACTCGGTAGCGTGCACAGCCGGCTGGCGGTGTGGCGTGCGACACCTCGTACAACGACCTCAGAGCAGGCGAGACTACCCGCTGAATTTAAGCATATTACTAAGCGGAGGAAAAGAAACTAACAAGGATTCCCCCAGTAGCGGCGAGCGAACAGGGAAGAGTCCAGCACCGAACCCCGCAGGCTGCCGCCTGTCGTGGCATGTGGTGTTTGGGAGGGTCCACTACCCCGACGCCTCGCGCCGAGCCCAAGTCCAACTTGAATGAGGCCACGGCCCGTAGAGGGTGCCAGGCCCGTAGCGGCCGGTGCGAGCGTCGGCGGGACCTCTCCTTCGAGTCGGGTTGCTTGAGAGTGCAGCTCCAAGTGGGTGGTAAACTCCATCTGAGACTAAATATGACCACGAGACCGATAGCGAACAAGTACCGTGAGGGAAAGTTGAAAAGAACTTTGAAGAGAGAGTTCAAAAGTACGTGAAACCGTTCTGGGGTAAACGTGAGAAGTCCGAAAGGTCGAACGGGTGAGATTCACGCCCATCCGGCCACTGGCCTCCGCCCTCGGCAGATGGGGCCGGCCGCCCGCGCGGAGCAATCCGCGGCGGGGTCGTGTCCGGTTGCCTTTCCACTCGCCGCGGGGTGGGGCCGTTCCGGTGTGCGGTGGGCCGCACTTCTCCCCTAGTAGGACGTCGCGACCCGCTGGGTGCCGGCCTACGGCCCGGGTGCGCAGCCTGTCCTTCCGCGGGCCTCGGTTCGCGTCTGTTGGGCAGAGCCCCGGTGTCCTGGCTGGCTGCCCGGCGGTATATCTGGAGGAGTCGATTCGCCCCTTTGGGCGCTCGGGCTCCCGGCAAGCGCGCGCGGTTCTTCCCGGATGACGGACCTACCTGGCCCGGCCCCGGACCCGCGCCGCTGTTGGCTCGGGATGCTCTCGGGCGGAATAATCGCTCCCGTCAGCGGCGCTTCAGCTTTGGACAATTTCACGACCCGTCTTGAAACACGGACCAAGGAGTCTAACATGTGCGCGAGTCATTGGGCTGTACGAAACCTAAAGGCGTAATGAAAGTGAAGGTCTCGCCTTGCGCGGGCCGAGGGAGGATGGGGCTTCCCCGCCCTTCACGGGGCGGCGGCCTCCGCACTCCCGGGGCGTCTCGTCCTCATTGCGAGGTGAGGCGCACCTAGAGCGTACACGTTGGGACCCGAAAGATGGTGAACTATGCCTGGCCAGGACGAAGTCAGGGGAAACCCTGATGGAGGTCCGTAGCGATTCTGACGTGCAAATCGATCGTCGGAGCTGGGTATAGGGGCGAAAGACTAATCGAACCATCTAGTAGCTGGTTCCCTCCGAAGTTTCCCTCAGGATAGCTGGTGCTCGTACGAGTCTCATCCGGTAAAGCGAATGATTAGAGGCCTTGGGGCCGAAACGACCTCAACCTATTCTCAAACTTTAAATGGGTGAGATCTCCGGCTTGCTTGATATGCTGAAGCCGCGAGCAAACGACTCGGATCGGAGTGCCAAGTGGGCCACTTTTGGTAAGCAGAACTGGCGCTGTGGGATGAACCAAACGCCGAGTTAAGGCGCCCGAATCGACGCTCATGGGAAACCATGAAAGGCGTTGGTTGCTTAAGACAGCAGGACGGTGGCCATGGAAGTCGGAATCCGCTAAGGAGTGTGTAACAACTCACCTGCCGAAGCAACTAGCCCTGAAAATGGATGGCGCTGAAGCGTCGTGCCTATACTCGGCCGTCAGTGTGGCAGTCATGGCCGGTCCTTGCGGCCGGCCGCGAAGCCCTGACGAGTAGGAGGGTCGCGGCGGTGGGCGCAGAAGGGTCTGGGCGTGAGCCTGCCTGGAGCCGCCGTCGGTGCAGATCTTGGTGGTAGTAGCAAATACTCCAGCGAGGCCCTGGAGGGCTGACGCGGAGAAGGGTTTCGTGTGAACAGCCGTTGCACACGAGTCAGTCGATCCTAAGCCCTAGGAGAAATCCGATGTTGATGGGGGCCGTCATAGCATGATGCACTTTGTGCTGGCCCCCGTTGGGCGAAAGGGAATCCGGTTCCTATTCCGGAACCCGGCAGCGGAACCGATACAAGTCGGGCCCCTCTTTTAGAGATGCTCGTCGGGGTAACCCAAAAGGACCCGGAGACGCCGTCGGGAGATCGGGGAAGAGTTTTCTTTTCTGCATGAGCGTTCGAGTTCCCTGGAATCCTCTAGCAGGGAGATAGGGTTTGGAACGCGAAGAGCACCGCAGTTGCGGCGGTGTCCCGATCTTCCCCTCGGACCTTGAAAATCCGGGAGAGGGCCACGTGGAGGTGTCGCGCCGGTTCGTACCCATATCCGCAGCAGGTCTCCAAGGTGAAGAGCCTCTAGTCGATAGAATAATGTAGGTAAGGGAAGTCGGCAAATTGGATCCGTAACTTCGGGATAAGGATTGCCTCTGAGGATCGGGGCGTGTCGGGCTTGGTCGGGAAGTGGGTCAGCGCTAACGTGCCGGGCCTGGGCGAGGTGAGTGCCGTAGGGGTGCCGGTAAGTGCGGGCGTTTAGCGCGGGCGTGGTCTGCTCTCGCCGTTGGTTGGCCTCGTGCTGGCCGGCGGTGCAGGATGCGCGCGCCTGCGCGGCGTTCGCGCCCCGGTGCTTCAACCTGCGTGCAGGATCCGAGCTCGGTCCCGTGCCTTGGCCTCCCACGGATCTTCCTTGCTGCGAGGCCGCGTCCGCCTTAGCGTGCTCCTCCGGGGGCGCGCGGGTGCGCGGATTCTCTTCGGCCGCCATTCAACGATCAACTCAGAACTGGCACGGACTGGGGGAATCCGACTGTCTAATTAAAACAAAGCATTGCGATGGCCCTAGCGGGTGTTGACGCAATGTGATTTCTGCCCAGTGCTCTGAATGTCAACGTGAAGAAATTCAAGCAAGCGCGGGTAAACGGCGGGAGTAACTATGACTCTCTTAAGGTGGCCAAGTGGCGGCGGTGTGGCTGCATCCGGACTTGGCTTCTCGAAGTGCGGTCTTGATGTAGTCGTGCTGCTGCTGCGAGGTGCCTTCCTTGGGTTATAGTTACAGGGAGAGTGATGCGCAATACATGGGCCTAGCCCTCTTAGCCTCTCCTCTCCTGCGGTCTTCTCCCCTTCTCGTGGGCCCGCTGATTTCGCAGAGTGGAAGACCGCACCAGGGGCTTGGGGGGGTTACCAGCCCCCCCTCGCACTATCCCTTTTTTTAGTTGGGGGCAGTAAGCAGAGAATAAGTGGTGGCCCTTCCGCTGAAGGTGCCACCCCAACTCCCCCAGCACCTAGCCGGCCAACCGGCCGTGCCGATAATCTTGTAACTTTTGCAGCTATGTATACCTGTAGTGAGTGCCACCGCAGCTTTACAACCAAGAACGGTCTCGGGGTCCATCGCCGCCGCCAACATCTTGCGGCCGCCAACGCGGAGATCGTCACGGAGAGGCATCGCGCGAGGTGGACGGAGGAAGAAATCCTGTCGCTCGCCAAGGCAGAGGCCGAACTGTTCCTCGAGAGGGACGCCCGGTTCTTCTTTGTAAATCAAGAGCTCATCAGGATGTTCCCCGACCGAACGCTTGAGGCAATCAAGTGCCGACGGCGGCAAGCTGCCCACAAGCAGCTTGTCCGCCTATTCATGGAGGCGCTTGAGATCGGTCGGGGGGAAGAGCCGGCGTCCCGCCGGGGAGCGGCGAGCCCGCTGCCTGACGCGGGCGAGGCCGCTGCGCCGCCCGTCGACGCAGCCGAGGACTTCGCGGCCGACACCACCGGGCCGCCGCCGGAAGGGCCGACTGACGCCGCCATCTGGGAGCATCTGGCGGGGCTACCCGCTTCCGCCCAGCGTTTCTCTGC
>NW_026047280.1:40000-45000 GCF_023864345.2 Schistocerca serialis cubense
CGCGGCATGACGTCCTGCAACGACGATACCGCCATCTATGAGACGCCAAGCCGACTAAGACAGCGATGGGCCCACAGTGCCCATCTTTCGACCCCACCCACAAAGCCTGCGTCCTCTGTCGACCACAGCACCCCAACGCCAGCGCCTCTGCCGCACGAAATCGTCGACCGGCAATCACTCCACCGGCGCCCCACCCTAACCGCCCAACTCGCAACTCCAGCGGATGAACGGCGGACTTTTCCCGCAGTCGCAATGTGCAATCCACCCCTATAACTTGCGTTTCATGAAGAGTTATGTCCAATATGCGACATTCCCGCTGTCCCTATACATGAGCTGCGAGCTGTACCAGTTACGAGCTAGAGACGCGATCGCGTTGCTCTCTGTACGAATGCCGATGCTGAGCGGTCAGCTAGGAGGCGCTCCATCCATGTCGGTACCGGTGGGCGTTGCACTCGCAGTCGCAAAAACGTACGGCAAGTATATTACTCGGAAGAGTTTATGACAGTCCAAGCCCCCCTGCGTGGGGAGCGTCTTTCTAGGCCATGACCCACCGGAAGGGCGCAGCGTCCCCCACCCCAGACATGTGACGTCACACTATCGGTATTGACGACTCGACTCATTGCTTATAATCATTTGCCATACACCGGTGGAAGCTGCCGAGACGAGTAGCTACATAGCGCGCTCGCCGTGTCACTAATGTACAGAGATACAACAGTTTCGACTGGAACCGGATTAAACGTATACACGGCGCTGATTAGTAATACATAGACCCATCAGAATACAGATAATATATACAACTGTCCGTATACATGCTGAAAGACTCTGCTCACAATCACAACCACACGGCAGCCACACACTCTTATCACGCACTACTCTCCGCCTGTAACACGCACACAGACAATATGTAAGCACCAGCATGGAACAAGCACCAGCATGGAACAACACCTCAGTGCATCCTCTCCGCCACATGAGACAATCCACACTGTCATAACCAGACTGGGAGGTCCACTCAGAAAACGGAATATCCCACCCCCCCGACAACCACCATTGCTCAGCTAAGCCACCAACACCCACACATGTCCTACACAGGGGTGCACCCAACATCACAATAACTGCCTCCTCTCACAGCACACAAACAATGGCAGGAATGAAAGACACAGGGTCTGCCACAAGCATGGAATCGGAGCGCCGCCTGTCATGAGCCAAAGGTGCATCCTGACGTGGCAAATCAGATGATGCCGCAGGCATCCACTTACTATAATCACAATCAACAAACCGACGCGGCCGCCCCCCCCCCCCCCCCTCCATCAACTACCTTCCATACAACAATGTGTACCTTAACCTAAACTATACTGTACCTTAACCTAAACTATACTGTACCTTAACCTAACTATACTGTACCTTAACCTAAACTATACTGTACCCCTTAACCTAACTATACTGTACCTTAACCCTAACCTATACGGTACCTCAACCTAACCTATACTGTGCCTCAACCTAACCTATTTTGGCCTCTACCTAACCTATGTTGCGCCTTAACCTAACCTATGTTGCGCCTTAACCTAACCTATGTTGCGCCTTAACTAACCTATGTTGCGCCTTAACCTAACCTATGTTGCGCCTTAAACCTAACCTATGTTGCGCCTTAACCTAACCTATGTTGCGCCTTAACCTAACCTATGTTGCGCCTTAACCTAACCTATGTTGCGCCTTAACCTAACCTATGTTGCGCCTTAACCTAACCTATGTTGCGCCTTAACCTAACCTATGTTGCGCCTTAACCTAACCTATGTTGCGCCTTAACTAACCTATGTTGCGCCTTAACCTAACCTATGTTGCGCCTTAACCTAACCTATGTTGCGCCTTAACCTAACCTATGTTGCGCCTTAACCTAACCTATGTTGCGCCTTAACCTAACCTATGTTGGCCTTAACCTAACCTATGTTGCGCCTTAACCTAACCTATGTTGCGCCTTAACCTAACCTATGTTGCGCCTTAACCTAACCTATGTTGCGCCTTAACCTAACCTATGTTGCGCCTTAACCTAACCTATGTTGCGCCTTAACCCTAACCTATGTTGCCGCCTTAACCCAACCTATGTTGCGCCTTAACCCAACCTATGTTGCGCCTTAACCCAACCTATGTTGCGCCTTAACCCAACCTATGTTGCGCCTTAACCCAACTATGTTGCGCCTTAACCCAACCTAGTTGCGCCTTAACCCAACCTATGTTGCGCCTTAACCCAACCTATGTTGCGCCTTAACCAACCTATGTTGGCTTAACCCAACCTATGTTGGCCTTAAACCCAACACTACTGTTGGGCCTTAACACACACGTTGGGCCTTAACCCAACACACGTTGGGCCTTAACCCAACACACGTTGGGCCTTAACCCAACACACGTTGGGCCTTAACCCAACACACGTTGGGCCTTAACCCAACACACGTTGGGCCTTAACCCAACACACGTTGGGCCTTAACCCAACACACGTTGGGCCTTAACCCAACACACGTTGGGCCTTAACCCAACACACGTTGGGCCTTAACCCAACACACGTTGGGCCTTAACCCAACACACGTTGGGCCTTAACCCAACACACGTTGGGCCTTAACCCAACACACGTTGGGCCTTAACCCAACACACGTTGGGCCTTAACCTGCTCTGTAATTGTCATACGACGCGTTAAATTAGTGTAGTGTTGCCTAACTGCAACCCCCGCAATATAGTTTGCTACTCGCACTGCCCGGTCCCCAGTGTATCGCTTCATGTTAAACACCTTGCAGCTATACACTGTAATGTGGATGGCAGCAGGACGTACATGCTCAATGCCCTTTGCAGTTGTTCATTGGCATTTGCAGTTGTTCATTGGCATTCGCATGGCGAAGCACTTAGCCTACGCTGTGGTACGGCCTGTGTCAACTGTCCGCTGATGTTGTACGTCCAAATCACACACTGTACTGCACATTGGTCCTCATGTACTGAATGATACATCGTGGTACATGTGACCGTACAACGACTGCGCCAACAACGGCGAACCATGCGGTCCAAATGTTGTGCACTCAGCTACGTGTCGTCTCCCTATAAGAGCTGGATTGCAGTGTGGTATGCCCTGGATGGCGATCAGCATGAGCCGTCTGTTGATGTAGTGGCGCGTGTTGTCAGACGTAGTCGTCTCTTCTCACACACCGTGATAGCATGGTGCACTGCGTTCCACATCTGCGACATGCGACAGAGGCCGGTTGACAGTCGTTCGCGCAATGGACATCGCATACGTACGGGGGCCACCTTCCACGTGTTCGCGAAGCGTGCACATGTTGTTGCGTGTATGTGGGCAGACATAGTGTGTCGTGACACCTGACACAGGCATGCAACAATCGTTGAATTTGCAAATGGCGATGGACGCCTACGTTTGCTGGTGACGTTACGCAAATGAACAACTGGTAAACCGTTGTGGTGCGGTTGTTCTCGCTAGAGGTGAATCAGTGATGGCGACGATCGGTTGAGCTACCAACCGGTTGTTCCAGCGATACCCACCATGCCCACGAACGTGAATGGCATCTGGGTGTGAAGCGATACGCGGCGGTGGCTGGGTGGGACCGTCCCCGGCCGGTGAGGGGGGGCCTCCCGGCGTGCTGGCCGCGCGGTGCGTGGGCGCACGCGCTACAGCCGGCTGGTGGGGGCGGCCAGTGGCAGGCGCGCCGGCCGACGGAGGCGGCAGGCGGCGCAGCTGCGCGCCGGCGCACCCTGCACGCGGCGCCGTGCGGCCAAAGTAGGTCCTCGCGGGCCCGGTGCGAAGCGCGGTGGACATCTGCAGTGTGCTGGTCCGATTGAGGACTGTGTGCGCTGAGGATGCGCCGCCGCCCGGCGCTCGGCGCCGCGACGCCGTCTGCTGCTCGGTCGCCTCTGCGGTTCTCGCAGGTGGTTTGTATCGCAGCTGTGCGGACGTGTTGGCGCGTGCGCTGTGCTGGGAGAGTTCGCTTCGGCACCCAAGTGGGGCTTTTGTCCTTCTGTGGCGCTGGCGTTGGAGCTGCCGGTCACCGTAGGTGGCGCGTGTTGTCTCCCGCCGGCAATGCCACGACAGCACGCTCCCGGGCCTCTGTCGGCAGCGGCAAGCTCAGTTGGGAGCACGGGTGGTCGCACCTAAAGCGTCTACTCGCCAAACCCCGGGCGATTGCGCCTCTCTCGAACCCGACCAAGTACTTAGGACGGCGCTGCGCGCCGCCGGGACCTGAGAGGGTTTCGAGGTGTATGGTGCAGGGGAGCTCAGCCTCCTCCTGTTTGCAGAATAATTGAGCGGACGCTTGCGTGTTCGCGCGGGCCCCCGGGACACACTCCCGGGCGGCCGGCTGCTCAGCTCTAGTTGACGCAGCTCCCTGGTTGATCCTGCCAGTAGTCATATGCTTGTCTCAAAGATTAAGCCATGCATGTCTCAGTACGAGCCGCATTAAGGTGAAACCGCGAATGGCTCATTAAATCAGTTATGGTTCCTTAGATCGTACCCACGTTACTTGGATAACTGTGGTAATTCTAGAGCTAATACATGCAAACAGAGTCCCGACCAGAGATGGAAGGGACGCTTTTATTAGATCAAAACCAATCGGTCGGCTCGTCCGGTCCGTTTGCCTTGGTGACTCTGAATAACTTTGGGCTGATCGCACGGTCCTCGTACCGGCGACGCATCTTTCAAATGTCTGCCTTATCAACTGTCGATGGTAGGTTCTGCGCCTACCATGGTTGTAACGGGTAACGGGGAATCAGGGTTCGATTCCGGAGAGGGAGCCTGAGAAACGGCTACCACATCCAAGGAAGGCAGCAGGCGCGCAAATTACCCACTCCCGGCACGGGGAGGTAGTGACGAAAAATAACGATACGGGACTCATCCGAGGCCCCGTAATCGGAATGAGTACACTTTAAATCCTTTAACGAGTATCTATTGGAGGGCAAGTCTGGTGCCAGCAGCCGCGGTAATTCCAGCTCCAATAGCGTATATTAAAGTTGTT
>NW_026047280.1:52500-57500 GCF_023864345.2 Schistocerca serialis cubense
TTACTCGGAAGAGTTTATGACAGTCCAAGCCCCCCTGCGTGGGGAGCGTCTTTCTAGGCCATGACCCACCGGAAGGGCGCAGCGTCCCCCACCCCAGACATGTGACGTCACACTATCGGTATTGACGACTCGACTCATTGCTTATAATCATTTGCCATACACCGGTGGAAGCTGCCGAGACGAGTAGCTACATAGCGCGCTCGCCGTGTCACTAATGTACAGAGATACAACAGTTTCGACTGGAACCGGATTAAACGTATACACGGCGCTGATTAGTAATACATAGACCCATCAGAATACAGATAATATATACAACTGTCCGTATACATGCTGAAAGACTCTGCTCACAATCACAACCACACGGCAGCCACACACTCTTATCACGCACTACTCTCCGCCTGTAACACGCACACAGACAATATGTAAGCACCAGCATGGAACAACACCCAGTGCATCCTCTCCGCCACATGAGACAATCCACACTGTCATAACCAGACTGGGAGGTCCACTCAGAAAACGGAATATCCCACCCCCCCGACAACCACCATTGCTCAGCTAAGCCACCAACACCCACACATGTCCTACACAGGGGTGCACCCAACATCACAATACTGCCTCCTCTCACAGCACACAAACAATGGCAGGAATGAAAGACACAGGTCTGCCACAAGCATGGAATCGGAGCGCCGCCTGTCATGAGCCAAAGGTGCATCCTGACGTGGCAAATCAGATGATGCCGCAGGCATCCACTTACTATAATCACAATCAACAAACCGACCGGCCGCCCCCCCCCCCCCCCCCCATTACACCTTTCCATACAACAATGTGTACCTTAACCTAAACTATACTGTACCTTAACCTAAACTATACTGTACCTTAACCTAAACTATACTGTACCTTAACCTAAACTATACTGTACCTTAACCTAAACTATACTGTACCTTAACCTAAACTATACTGTACCTTAACCTAACCTATACGGTACCTCAACCTAACCTATATTGTGCCTCAACCTAACCTATGTTGCGCCTCAACCTAACCTATGTTGCGCCTTAACCTAACCTATGTTGCGCCTTAACCTAACCTATGTTGCGCCTTAACCTAACCTATGTTGCGCCTTAACCTAACCTATGTTGCGCCTTAACCTAACCTATGTTGCGCCTTAACCTAACCTATGTTGCGCCTTAACCTAACCTATGTTGCGCCTTAACCTAACCTATGTTGCGCCTTAACCTAACCTATGTTGCGCCTTAACCTAACCTATGTTGCGCCTTAACCTAACCTATGTTGCGCCTTAACCTAACCTATGTTGCGCCTTAACCTAACCTATGTTGCGCCTTAACCTAACCTATGTTGCGCCTTAACCTAACCTATGTTGCGCCTTAACCTAACCTATGTTGCGCCTTAACCTAACCTATGTTGCGCCTTAACCTAACCTATGTTGCGCCTTAACCTAACCTATGTTGCGCCTTAACCTAACCTATGTTGCGCCTTAACCTAACCTATGTTGCGCCTTAACCTAACCTATGTTGCGCCTTAACCTAACCTATGTTGCGCCTTAACCTAACCTATGTTGCGCCTTAACCCAACCTATGTTGCGCCTTAACCCAACCTATGTTGCGCCTTAACCCAACCTATGTTGCGCCTTAACCTAACCTATGTTGCGCCTTAACCCAACCTATGTTGCGCCTTAACCCAACCTATGTTGCGCCTTAACCCAACCTATGTTGGGCCTTAACCCAACCTATGTTGGGCCTTAACCCAACCTATGTTGGGCCTTAACCCAACACACGTTGGGCCTTAACCCAACACACGTTGGGCCTTAACCCAACACACGTTGGGCCTTAACCCAACACACGTTGGGCCTTAACCCAACACACGTTGGGCCTTAACCCAACACACGTTGGGCCTTAACCCAACACACGTTGGGCCTTAACCCAACACACGTTGGGCCTTAACCCAACACACGTTGGGCCTTAACCCAACACACGTTGGGCCTTAACCCAACACACGTTGGGCCTTAACCCAACACACGTTGGGCCTTAACCCAACACACGTTGGGCCTTAACCCAACACACGTTGGGCCTTAACCCAACACACGTTGGGCCTTAACCCAACACACGTTGGGCCTTAACCCAACACACGTTGGGCCTTAACCCAACACACGTTGGGCCTTAACCTGCTCTGTAATTGTCATACGACGCGTTAAATTAGTGTAGTGTTGCCTAACTGCAACCCCCGCAATATAGTTTGCTACTCGCACTGCCCGGTCCCCAGTGTATCGCTTCATGTTAAACACCTTGCAGCTATACACTGTAATGTGGATGGCAGCAGGACGTACATGCTCAATGCCCTTTGCAGTTGTTCATTGGCATTTGCAGTTGTTCATTGGCATTCGCATGGCGAAGCACTTAGCCTACGCTGTGGTACGGCCTGTGTCAACTGTCCGCTGATGTTGTACGTCCAAATCACACACTGTACTGCACATTGGTCCTCATGTACTGAATGATACATCGTGGTACATGTGACCGTACAACGACTGCGCCAACAACGGCGAACCATGCGGTCCAAATGTTGTGCACTCAGCTACGTGTCGTCTCCCTATAAGAGCTGGATTGCAGTGTGGTATGCCCTGGATGGCGATCAGCATGAGCCGTCTGTTGATGTAGTGGCGCGTGTTGTCAGACGTAGTCGTCTCTTCTCACACACCGTGATAGCATGGTGCACTGCGTTCCACATCTGCGACATGCGACAGAGGCCGGTTGACAGTCGTTCGCGCAATGGACATCGCATACGTACGGGGGCCACCTTCCACGTGTTCGCGAAGCGTGCACATGTTGTTGCGTGTATGTGGGCAGACATAGTGTGTCGTGACACCTGACACAGGCATGCAACAATCGTTGAATTTGCAAATGGCGATGGACGCCTACGTTTGCTGGTGACGTTACGCAAATGAACAACTGGTAAACCGTTGTGGTGCGGTTGTTCTCGCTAGAGGTGAATCAGTGATGGCGACGATCGGTTGAGCTACCAACCGGTTGTTCCAGCGATACCCACCATGCCCACGAACGTGAATGGCATCTGGGTGTGAAGCGATACGCGGCGGTGGCTGGGTGGGACCGTCCCCGGCCGGTGAGGGGGGGCCTCCCGGCGTGCTGGCCGCGCGGTGCGTGGGCGCACGCGCTACAGCCGGCTGGTGGGGGCGGCCAGTGGCAGGCGCGCCGGCCGACGGAGGCGGCAGGCGGCGCAGCTGCGCGCCGGCGCACCCTGCACGCGGCGCCGTGCGGCCAAAGTAGGTCCTCGCGGGCCCGGTGCGAAGCGCGGTGGACATCTGCAGTGCGCTGGTCCGATTGAGGACTGTGTGCGCTGAGGATGCGCCGCCGCCCGGCGCTCGGCGCCGCGACGCCGTCTGCTGCTCGGTCGCCTCTGCGGTTCTCGCAGGTGGTTTGTATCGCAGCTGTGCGGACGTGTTGGCGCGTGCGCTGTGCTGGGAGAGTTCGCTTCGGCACCCAAGTGGGGCTTTTGTCCTTCTGTGGCGCTGGCGTTGGAGCTGCCGGTCACCGTAGGTGGCGCGTGTTGTCTCCCGCCGGCAATGCCACGACAGCACGCTCCCGGGCCTCTGTCGGCAGCGGCAAGCTCAGTTGGGAGCACGGGTGGTCGCACCTAAAGCGTCTACTCGCCAAACCCCGGGCGATTGCGCCTCTCTCGAACCCGACCAAGTACTTAGGACGGCGCTGCGCGCCGCCGGGACCTGAGAGGGTTTCGAGGTGTATGGTGCAGGGGAGCTCAGCCTCCTCCTGTTTGCAGAATAATTGAGCGGACGCTTGCGTGTTCGCGCGGGCCCCCGGGACACACTCCCGGGCGGCCGGCTGCTCAGCTCTAGTTGACGCAGCTCCCTGGTTGATCCTGCCAGTAGTCATATGCTTGTCTCAAAGATTAAGCCATGCATGTCTCAGTACAAGCCGCATTAAGGTGAAACCGCGAATGGCTCATTAAATCAGTTATGGTTCCTTAGATCGTACCCACGTTACTTGGATAACTGTGGTAATTCTAGAGCTAATACATGCAAACAGAGTCCCGACCAGAGATGGAAGGGACGCTTTTATTAGATCAAAACCAATCGGTCGGCTCGTCCGGTCCGTTTGCCTTGGTGACTCTGAATAACTTTGGGCTGATCGCACGGTCCTCGTACCGGCGACGCATCTTTCAAATGTCTGCCTTATCAACTGTCGATGGTAGGTTCTGCGCCTACCATGGTTGTAACGGGTAACGGGGAATCAGGGTTCGATTCCGGAGAGGGAGCCTGAGAAACGGCTACCACATCCAAGGAAGGCAGCAGGCGCGCAAATTACCCACTCCCGGCACGGGGAGGTAGTGACGAAAAATAACGATACGGGACTCATCCGAGGCCCCGTAATCGGAATGAGTACACTTTAAATCCTTTAACGAGTATCTATTGGAGGGCAAGTCTGGTGCCAGCAGCCGCGGTAATTCCAGCTCCAATAGCGTATATTAAAGTTGTTGCGGTTAAAAAGCTCGTAGTTGGATTTGTGTCCCACGCTGTTGGTTCACCGCCCGTCGGTGTTTAACTGGCATGTATCGTGGGACGTCCTGCCGGTGGGGCGAGCTGAAGGCGTGCGACGCGCCTCGTGCGTGCTCGTGCGTCCCGAGGCGGACCCCGTTGCAATCCTACCAGGGTGCTCTTGAGTGAGTGTCTCGGTGGGCCGGCACGTTTACTTTGAACAAATTAGAGTGCTTAAAGCAGGCAAGCCCGCCTGAATACTGTGTGCATGGAATAATGGAATAGGACCTCGGTTCTATTTTGTTGGTTTTCGGAACCCGAGGTAATGATTAATAGGGACAGGCGGGGGCATTCGTATTGCGACGTTAGAGGTGAAATTCTTGGATCGTCGCAAGACGAACAGAAGCGAAAGCATTTGCCAAGTATGTTTTCATTAATCAAGAACGAAAGTTAGAGGTTCGAAGGCGATCAGATACCG
>NW_026047280.1:65000-69450 GCF_023864345.2 Schistocerca serialis cubense
CCACACTGTCATAACCAGACTGGGAGGTCCACTCAGAAAACGGAATATCCCACCCCCCCGACAACCACCATTGCTCAGCTAAGCCACCAACACCCACACATGTCCTACACAGGGGTGCACCCAACATCACAATACTGCCTCCTCTCACAGCACACAAACAATGGCAGGAATGAAAGACACAGGTCTGCCACAAGCATGGAATCGGAGCGCCGCCTGTCATGAGCCAAAGGTGCATCCTGACGTGGCAAATCAGATGATGCCGCAGGCATCCACTTACTATAATCACAATCAACAAACCGACCGGCCGCCCCCCCCCCCCCCCCCCCCATTACACCTTTCCATACAACAATGTGTACCTTAACCTAAACTATACTGTACCTTAACCTAAACTATACTGTACCTTAACCTAAACTATACTGTACCTTAACCTAAACTATACTGTACCTTAACCTAAACTATACTGTACCTTAACCTAAACTATACTGTACCTTAACCTAAACTATACTGTACCTTAACCTAACCTATACGGTACCTCAACCTAACCTATATTGTGCCTCAACCTAACCTATGTTGCGCCTTAACCTAACCTATGTTGCGCCTTAACCTAACCTATGTTGCGCCTTAACCTAACCTATGTTGCGCCTTAACCTAACCTATGTTGCGCCTTAACCTAACCTATGTTGCGCCTTAACCTAACCTATGTTGCGCCTTAACCTAACCTATGTTGCGCCTTAACCTAACCTATGTTGCGCCTTAACCTAACCTATGTTGCGCCTTAACCTAACCTATGTTGCGCCTTAACCTAACCTATGTTGCGCCTTAACCTAACCTATGTTGCGCCTTAACCTAACCTATGTTGCGCCTTAACCTAACCTATGTTGCGCCTTAACCTAACCTATGTTGCGCCTTAACCTAACCTATGTTGCGCCTTAACCTAACCTATGTTGCGCCTTAACCTAACCTATGTTGCGCCTTAACCTAACCTATGTTGCGCCTTAACCTAACCTATGTTGCGCCTTAACCTAACCTATGTTGCGCCTTAACCTAACCTATGTTGCGCCTTAACCTAACCTATGTTGCGCCTTAACCTAACCTATGTTGCGCCTTAACCTAACCTATGTTGCGCCTTAACCTAACCTATGTTGCGCCTTAACCTAACCTATGTTGCGCCTTAACCCAACCTATGTTGCGCCTTAACCCAACCTATGTTGCGCCTTAACCCAACCTATGTTGCGCCTTAACCCAACCTATGTTGCGCCTTAACCCAACCTATGTTGCGCCTTAACCCAACCTATGTTGCGCCTTAACCCAACCTATGTTGGGCCTTAACCCAACCTATGTTGGGCCTTAACCCAACCTATGTTGGGCCTTAACCCAACACACGTTGGGCCTTAACCCAACACACGTTGGGCCTTAACCCAACACACGTTGGGCCTTAACCCAACACACGTTGGGCCTTAACCCAACACACGTTGGCCCTTAACCCAACACACGTTGGGCCTTAACCCAACACACGTTGGGCCTTAACCCAACACACGTTGGGCCTTAACCCAACACACGTTGGGCCTTAACCCAACACACGTTGGGCCTTAACCCAACACACGTTGGGCCTTAACCCAACACACGTTGGGCCTTAGCCCAACACACGTTGGGCCTTAACCCAACACACGTTGGGCCTTAACCCAACACACGTTGGGCCTTAACCCAACACACGTTGGGCCTTAACCCAACACACGTTGGGCCTTAACCCAACACACGTTGGGCCTTAACCTGCTCTGTAATTGTCATACGACGCGTTAAATTAGTGTAGTGTTGCCTAACTGCAACCCCCGCAATATAGTTTGCTACTCGCACTGCCCGGTCCCCAGTGTATCGCTTCATGTTAAACACCTTGCAGCTATACACTGTAATGTGGATGGCAGCAGGACGTACATGCTCAATGCCCTTTGCAGTTGTTCATTGGCATTTGCAGTTGTTCATTGGCATTCGCATGGCGAAGCACTTAGCCTACGCTGTGGTACGGCCTGTGTCAACTGTCCGCTGATGTTGTACGTCCAAATCACACACTGTACTGCACATTGGTCCTCATGTACTGAATGATACATCGTGGTACATGTGACCGTACAACGACTGCGCCAACAACGGCGAACCATGCGGTCCAAATGTTGTGCACTCAGCTACGTGTCGTCTCCCTATAAGAGCTGGATTGCAGTGTGGTATGCCCTGGATGGCGATCAGCATGAGCCGTCTGTTGATGTAGTGGCGCGTGTTGTCAGACGTAGTCGTCTCTTCTCACACACCGTGATAGCATGGTGCACTGCGTTCCACATCTGCGACATGCGACAGAGGCCGGTTGACAGTCGTTCGCGCAATGGACATCGCATACGTACGGGGGCCACCTTCCACGTGTTCGCGAAGCGTGCACATGTTGTTGCGTGTATGTGGGCAGACATAGTGTGTCGTGACACCTGACACAGGCATGCAACAATCGTTGAATTTGCAAATGGCGATGGACGCCTACGTTTGCTGGTGACGTTACGCAAATGAACAACTGGTAAACCGTTGTGGTGCGGTTGTTCTCGCTAGAGGTGAATCAGTGATGGCGACGATCGGTTGAGCTACCAACCGGTTGTTCCAGCGATACCCACCATGCCCACGAACGTGAATGGCATCTGGGTGTGAAGCGATACGCGGCGGTGGCTGGGTGGGACCGTCCCCGGCCGGTGAGGGGGGGCCTCCCGGCGTGCTGGCCGCGCGGTGCGTGGGCGCACGCGCTACAGCCGGCTGGTGGGGGCGGCCAGTGGCAGGCGCGCCGGCCGACGGAGGCGGCAGGCGGCGCAGCTGCGCGCCGGCGCACCCTGCACGCGGCGCCGTGCGGCCAAAGTAGGTCCTCGCGGGCCCGGTGCGAAGCGCGGTGGACATCTGCAGTGTGCTGGTCCGATTGAGGACTGTGTGCGCTGAGGATGCGCCGCCGCCCGGCGCTCGGCGCCGCGACGCCGTCTGCTGCTCGGTCGCCTCTGCGGTTCTCGCAGGTGGTTTGTATCGCAGCTGTGCGGACGTGTTGGCGCGTGCGCTGTGCTGGGAGAGTTCGCTTCGGCACCCAAGTGGGGCTTTTGTCCTTCTGTGGCGCTGGCGTTGGAGCTGCCGGTCACCGTAGGTGGCGCGTGTTGTCTCCCGCCGGCAATGCCACGACAGCACGCTCCCGGGCCTCTGTCGGCAGCGGCAAGCTCAGTTGGGAGCACGGGTGGTCGCACCTAAAGCGTCTACTCGCCAAACCCCGGGCGATTGCGCCTCTCTCGAACCCGACCAAGTACTTAGGACGGCGCTGCGCGCCGCCGGGACCTGAGAGGGTTTCGAGGTGTATGGTGCAGGGGAGCTCAGCCTCCTCCTGTTTGCAGAATAATTGAGCGGACGCTTGCGTGTTCGCGCGGGCCCCCGGGACACACTCCCGGGCGGCCGGCTGCTCAGCTCTAGTTGACGCAGCTCCCTGGTTGATCCTGCCAGTAGTCATATGCTTGTCTCAAAGATTAAGCCATGCATGTCTCAGTACAAGCCGCATTAAGGTGAAACCGCGAATGGCTCATTAAATCAGTTATGGTTCCTTAGATCGTACCCACGTTACTTGGATAACTGTGGTAATTCTAGAGCTAATACATGCAAACAGAGTCCCGACCAGAGATGGAAGGGACGCTTTTATTAGATCAAAACCAATCGGTCGGCTCGTCCGGTCCGTTTGCCTTGGTGACTCTGAATAACTTTGGGCTGATCGCACGGTCCTCGTACCGGCGACGCATCTTTCAAATGTCTGCCTTATCAACTGTCGATGGTAGGTTCTGCGCCTACCATGGTTGTAACGGGTAACGGGGAATCAGGGTTCGATTCCGGAGAGGGAGCCTGAGAAACGGCTACCACATCCAAGGAAGGCAGCAGGCGCGCAAATTACCCACTCCCGGCACGGGGAGGTAGTGACGAAAAATAACGATACGGGACTCATCCGAGGCCCCGTAATCGGAATGAGTACACTTTAAATCCTTTAACGAGTATCTATTGGAGGGCAAGTCTGGTGCCAGCAGCCGCGGTAATTCCAGCTCCAATAGCGTATATTAAAGTTGTTGCGGTTAAAAAGCTCGTAGTTGGATTTGTGTCCCACGCTGTTGGTTCACCGCCCGTCGGTGTTTAACTGGCATGTATCGTGGGACGTCCTGCCGGTGGGGCGAGCTGAAGGCGTGCGACGCGCCTCGTGCGTGCTCGTGCGTCCCGAGGCGGACCCCGTTGCAATCCTACCAGGGTGCTCTTGAGTGAGTGTCTCGGTGGGCCGGCACGTTTACTTTGAACAAATTAGAGTGCTTAAAGCAGGCAAGCCCGCCTGAATACTGTGTGCATGGAATAATGGAATAGGACCTCGGTTCTATTTTGTTGGTTTTCGGAACCCGAGGTAATGATTAATAGG
>NW_026047281.1:10000-15000 GCF_023864345.2 Schistocerca serialis cubense
GGGCCCGCGAGGACCTACTTTGGCCGCAAGGCGCCGCGAGCAGGGGGCGCCGGCGCGCAGCTGCGCCGCCTGCCGCGTCCGTCGGCCGGCGCGCCTGCCACCGGCCGCCCCCACCAGCCGGCTGTAGCGCGTGCGCCCACGCACCGCGCTGCCAGCACGCCGGGCGGCCCCCCCTCACCGGCCGGGGACGGTCCCACCCAGCCACCGCCGCGTATCGCCTCACACCCAGATCCCCTTTCACGTTCGTGGGCATGGTGGGTCCCCTTTCACGTTCGTGGGCATGGTGGGTATCCCTGAAACAACCGGTTAATAGCTCGACCGATCGTCGCCAACACTGATTCACCTCTAGCGAGAACAACCGCACCACAACGGGTTACCGGTTGTTCATTTGCGTAACGTCACCAGCAAACGTACACGTCCATCGCCATTTGCAACGAGTATTGCATGCCTGTGTCAGGTGTCACAACACACTACGTCTGCCCACATAGACGCAACAACATGTGCACGCCTAGAGAACACGTGGAAGGTAGACCCCGTACGTATGCGGTGTCCATTGCGCGAACGACTGTCAGCCCGCCTCTGCAGCATGTCGCAGATGTGGAACGCGGTGCAACATGCTATCACGGTGTGTGAGAAGAGACGACTACGTCCGAATACACGCTCCACTACATCAACAGACTGCTCATGCTGATCGCCATCCAGGGCGTCCGTTCCTCCCACACGTCTGTATGGCGTACCACACTGCAATCCAGCTCTTATAGGGAGACGACACGTAGCTGCGTGCACAATATTTGGACTGTATGGTCCGCCGTTGCTAGGCGCTGTCGTCATACGGTCACATGGGCCACGATGTATCATTCAGTACATACGGAGCAATGTGCAGTACAGTTTGTGGGTTTTGCGTACATCGGCGGACAGGTGACAGGCCGTACCACAACGTAGGCTGAGTACGTCGGCATGCGAAGGGCATTGAACATGCAAACTTCTCACCGACCAGCTTGCGAAGGCAGGGGGAAGGGGGGGGGGCATGTACGTCCTGCTGCTATCCACACTACAGTGTATAGCAGGAGCATGTGGAAAGTCAGCAACACCTGCAAGGTGTTTAACATGACGCGATACACAGGGGACCGGGCAGTGCGAGTAGCGAACTATATTGCGAGGGTTGCGGTTAGGCAACACTACACTACTTTAACGGGTTGCATAACAATTACAGAGCAGGTTCAGCGACAACGTGCGTCAGGTTAAGGCGCAATATAGTTTAGGTTACGGCGCACTTTAGGTTAGGTTAAGGCACATTATAGGTTAGGTTAAGGCACAACATGGGTTACGTTAAGGCACAACATGGGTTACGTTAAGGCACAACATGGGTTACGTTAAGGCACAACATGGGTTACGTTAAGGCACAACATGGGTTAGGTTAAGGCACAACATGGGTTAGGTTAAGGCACAACATGGGTTAGGTTAAGGCACAACATGGGTTAGGTTAAGGCACAACATGGGTTAGGTTAAGGCACAACATGGGTTAGGTTAAGGCACAACATGGGTTAGGTTAAGGCACAACATGGGTTAGGTTAAGGCACAACATGGGTTAGGTTAAGGCACAACATGGGTTAGGTTAAGGCACAACATGGGTTAGGTTAAGGCACAACATGGGTTAGGTTAAGGCACAACATGGGTTAGGTTAAGGCACAACATGGGTTAGGTTAAGGCACAACATGGGTTAGGTTAAGGCACAACATGGGTTAGGTTAAGGCACAACATGGGTTAGGTTAAGGCACAACATGGGTTAGGTTAAGGCACAACATGGGTTAGGTTAAGGCACAACATGGGTTAGGTTAAGGCACAACATGGGTTAGGTTAAGGCACAACATGGGTTAGGTTAAGGCACAACATGGGTTAGGTTAAGGCACAACATGGGTTAGGTTAAGGCACAACATGGGTTAGGTTAAGGCACAACATGGGTTAGGTTAAGGCACAACATGGGTTAGGTTAAGGCACAACATGGGTTAGGTTAAGGCACAACATGGGTTAGGTTAAGGCACAACATGGGTTAGGTTAAGGCACAACATGGGTTAGGTTAAGGCACAACATGGGTTAGGTTAAGGCACAACATGGGTTAGGTTAAGGCACACCATGGGTTAGGTTAAGGCACACCATGGGTTAGGTTAAGGCACACCATGGGTTAGGTTAAGGCACACCATGGGTTAGGTTAAGGCACAACATGGGTTAGGTTAAGGCACAACATGGGTTAGGTTAAGGCACAACATGGGTTAGGTTAAGGCACAACATGGGTTAGGTTAAGGCACAACGTAGGTTAGGTTAAGGCGCAACGTAGGTTAGGTTAAGGCACAACGTGGGTTAGGTTAAGGCACAACGTGGGTTAGGTTAAGGCACAACGTGGGTTAGGTTAAGGCACAACGTGGGTTAGGTTAAGGCACAACATGGGTTAGGTTAAGGCACAACATGGGTTAGGTTAAGGCACAACATGGGTTAGGTTAAGGCACAACATGGGTTAGGTTAAGGCACAACATGGGTTAGGTTAAGGCACAACATGGGTTAGGTTAAGGCACAACATGGGTTAGGTTAAGGCACAACATGGGTTAGGTTAAGGCACAACATGGGTTAGGTTAAGGCACAACATGGGTTAGGTTAAGGCACAACGTAGGTTAGGTTAAGGCACAACGTGGGTTAGGTTAAGGCACAACATGGGTTAGGTTAAGGCACAACATGGGTTAGGTTAAGGCACAACATGGGTTAGGTTAAGGCACAACATGGGTTAGGTTAAGGCACAACATGGGTTAGGTTAAGGCACAACATGGGTTAGGTTACGGCACAACATGGGTTACGTTACGGCACAACATGGGTTACGTTACGGCACAACATGGGTTACGTTACGGCACAACATGGGTTACGTTACGGCACAACATGGGTTACGTTACGGCACAACATGGGTTACGTTACGGCACAACATGGGTTACGTTACGGCACAAATTAGGTTAGGTTACGGCACAAATTAGGTTAGGTTAAGGCACAAATTAGGTTAGGTTAAGGCACAAATTAGGTTAGGTTAAGGCACAAATTAGGTTAGGTTAAGGCACAAATTAGGTTAGGTTAAGGCACAAATTAGGTTAGGTTAAGGCACAAATTAGGTTAGGTTAAGGCACAAATTAGGTTAGGTTAAGGCACAAATTAGGTTAGGTTAAGGCACGATATAGGTTAGGTTAAGGCACGATATAGGTTAGGTTAAGGCACGATATAGGTTAGGTTAAGGCACGATATAGGTTAGGTTAAGGCACGATATAGGTTAGGTTAAGGCACGATATAGGTTAGGTTAAGGCACGATATAGGTTAGGTTAAGGCACGATATAGGTTAGGTTAAGGCACGATATAGGTTAGGTTAAGGTACGATATAGGTTAGGTTAAGGTACGATATAGGTTAGGTTAAGGTACGATATAGGTTAGGTTAAGGTACGATATAGGTTAGGTTAAGGTACGATATAGGTTAGGTTAAGGTACGATATAGGTTAGGTTAAGGTACGATATAGGTTAGGTTAAGGTACGATATAGGTTAGGTTAAGGTACGATATAGGTTAGGTTAAGGTACGATATAGGTTAGGTTAAGGTACGATATAGCGTAGGTTCAGATACACATTGTTGTAGGGAAAGGTGTATTGGGGGGGGGGGCGGCAGGTTCGTTGATAGTGATTATCGTAATTGGATGCCTGCGGTATTATCCGATTTGTCACGTCAGGATGCACTTTTGGCTCATGACAGGCGGCGCTCCGATTCCATGGTTGTGGCAGATCTGTGTCTTTCATTCCTGCCATTGTTTGTGTGCTGTGACAGGAGGCAGTATTGTGATGTTGGGTGCACCACTGTGTAGGACATGTGTGGGTGTTCGTGGCTTAGCTGAGCAATGTGCGGATGTCGGAAGGGTGGGATATTGTGTTTTCTGGGTGGACCTCCCGGTCTGGTAATGATAGTGTGGATTGTGTCATGTGGCGGAGAGGATGCACTGGATGTTCTTCCATGCTGGTGGTTAGATATTGTGTGTGATAAGAGAGTAGTGTGTGATAAGAGTGTCTGGCTGACGTGTGGTTCTCATTGTGTGCAGAGTCTTTCAGCATGTATAGGGACGGTTGTATATATTATCTGTATTCTGATGGCTCTGCATCTATTACTAATCAGTGCCGTGTATACGGTTACTCTAGTTCCAGTCGAAACTGTTCTATCTCTGTACATTAGTGACACTGCGGCTCCACTATGTTGCCGCCCCTGTCGGCCGTTTCCCCCAGTGTATGGCTAATGATTATCAGCAATCAGTCTATTAGTCAATACCGGTAGTGTGACGACGTCAAATGTCCGGGATGGGGGAAGCTACACCCTTCCCGTGGGTCAGGGCCTAGAAAGACTCTTCCCACGCAGGAGACTCGGACTGTCGTTACTCTTCCGAGACATATATGTGCCCAGCGTTTTTTTGCGGCTGCGAGTGCAACGCCAGGAGGCTCGGACTGTCGTTACTCTTCCGAGATATATATTTGCCCAGCGTTTTTTGCGACTGCGAGTGCAACGCCCACGGGTGCCGACATGGATGGGGCGCTTCCTAGCTGATGGCTCAGCATGAGAATCCGTACAGTGAGCAATGCGATCGCGTCTGTAGCTTGTACGTGGTACAGCTCGCAGCTCATGAATAGGGACAGCGGGAATGTCGCATATTGGAAATATCTCTTCATGAAACGCATGTTATAGGTGTGAATTGCACCTTACGAGTGCGGGAAACGTCCGCCGTTCATCCGCTGGCGATGCGAGTTGGGCGGTTGGGGTGGGGCACGAACGGGTGCAGGTGGTGTGATTGCCGGTCCACGACTTCGTGCGGCAGAGGCACTGGCGTATGGGTGCTGTGGTCGACAGAGGCTGCATGCTTTGTGGGTGGCGTCGAAAGATGGGCACTGTGGGCCCATCGATGTCTTAGTCGGCTTGGCGTCCCATAGATGGCGGTA
>NW_026047281.1:22500-27500 GCF_023864345.2 Schistocerca serialis cubense
GCCTTCGAACCTCTAACTTTCGTTCTTGATTAATGAAAACATACTTGGCAAATGCTTTCGCTTCTGTTCGTCTTGCGACGATCCAAGAATTTCACCTCTAACGTCGCAATACGAATGCCCCCGCCTGTCCCTATTAATCATTACCTCGGGTTCCGAAAACCAACAAAATAGAACCGAGGTCCTATTCCATTATTCCATGCACACAGTATTCAGGCGGGCTTGCCTGCTTTAAGCACTCTAATTTGTTCAAAGTAAACGTGCCGGCCCACCGAGACACTCAATAAAGAGCACCCTGGTAGGATTTCAACGGGGTCCGCCTCGGGACGCACGAGCACGCACGAGGCGGTCGCACGCCTTCGGCTCGCCCCACCGGCAGGACGTCCCACGATACATGCCAGTTAAACACCGACGGGCGGTGAACCAACAGCGTGGGACACAAATCCAACTACGAGCTTTTTAACCGCAACAACTTTAATATACGCTATTGGAGCTGGAATTACCGCGGCTGCTGGCACCAGACTTGCCCTCCAATAGATACTCGTTAAAGGATTTAAAGTGTACTCATTCCGATTACGGGGCCTCGGATGAGTCCCGTATCGTTATTTTTCGTCACTACCTCCCCGTGCCGGGAGTGGGTAATTTGCGCGCCTGCTGCCTTCCTTGGATGTGGTAGCCGTTTCTCAGGCTCCCTCTCCGGAATCGAACCCTGATTCCCCGTTACCCGTTACAACCATGGTAGGCGCAGAACCTACCATCGACAGTTGATAAGGCAGACATTTGAAAGATGCGTCGCCGGTACGAGGACCGTGCGATCAGCCCTAAGTTATTCAGAGTCACCAAGGCAAACGGACCGGACGAGCCGACCGATTGGTTTTGATCTAATAAAAGCGTCCCTTCCATCTCTGGTCGGGACTCTGTTTGCATGTATTAGCTCTAGAATTACCACAGTTATCCAAGTAACGTGGGTACGATCTAAGGAACCATAACTGATTTAATGAGCCATTCGCGGTTTCACCTTAATGCGGCTTGTACTGAGACATGCATGGCTTAATCTTTGAGACAAGCATATGACTACTGGCAGGATCAACCAGGGAGCTGCGTCAACTAGAGCTGAGCAGCCGGCCGCCCGGGAGTGTGTCCCGGGGGCCCGCGCGAACACGCAAGCGTCCGCTCAATTATTCTGCAAACAGGAGGAGGCTGAGCTCCCCTGCACAACACACCTCGAAACCCTCTCAGGTCCCGGCGGCGCGCAGCGCCGTCCTAAGTACTTGGTCGGGTTCGAGAGAGGCGCAATCGCCCGGAGTTAGGCGAGTAGACGCTTTAGGTGCGACCACCCGTGCTCCCAACTGAGCTTGCCGCTGCCGACAGAGGCCCGGGAGCGTGCTGTCGTGGCATTGCCGGCGGGAGACAACACGCGCCACCTACGGTGACCGGCAGCTCCAACGCCAGCGCCACAGAAGGACAAAAGCCCTACTTGGGTGCCGAAGCGAACTCTCCCAGCACAGCGCACGCGCCAACACGTCCGCACAGCTGCGATACAAACCACCTGCGAGAACCGCTGGGGCGACCGAGCAGCAGACGGCGTCGCGGCGCCGAGCGCCGGGCGGCGGCGCATCCTCAGCGCACAAAGTCCTCAATCGGACCAGCACACTGCAGATGGCCACCGCGCTTCGCACCGGGCCCGCGAGGACCTACTTTGGCCGCAAGGCGCCGCGAGCAGGGGGCGCCGGCGCGCAGCTGCGCCGCCTGCCGCGTCCGTCGGCCGGCGCGCCTGCCACCGGCCGCCCCCACCAGCCGGCTGTAGCGCGTGCGCCCACGCACCGCGCTGCCAGCACGCCGGGCGGCCCCCCCTCACCGGCCGGGGACGGTCCCACCCAGCCACCGCCGCGTATCGCCTCACACCCAGATCCCCTTTCACGTTCGTGGGCATGGTGGGTCCCCTTTCACGTTCGTGGGCATGGTGGGTATCCCTGAAACAACCGGTTAATAGCTCGACCGATCGTCGCCAACACTGATTCACCTCTAGCGAGAACAACCGCACCACAACGGGTTACCGGTTGTTCATTTGCGTAACGTCACCAGCAAACGTACACGTCCATCGCCATTTGCAACGAGTATTGCATGCCTGTGTCAGGTGTCACAACACACTACGTCTGCCCACATAGACGCAACAACATGTGCACGCCTAGAGAACACGTGGAAGGTAGACCCCGTACGTATGCGGTGTCCATTGCGCGAACGACTGTCAGCCCGCCTCTGCAGCATGTCGCAGATGTGGAACGCGGTGCAACATGCTATCACGGTGTGTGAGAAGAGACGACTACGTCCGAATACACGCTCCACTACATCAACAGACTGCTCATGCTGATCGCCATCCAGGGCGTCCGTTCCTCCCACACGTCTGTATGGCGTACCACACTGCAATCCAGCTCTTATAGGGAGACGACACGTAGCTGCGTGCACAATATTTGGACTGTATGGTCCGCCGTTGCTAGGCGCTGTCGTCATACGGTCACATGGGCCACGATGTATCATTCAGTACATACGGAGCAATGTGCAGTACAGTTTGTGGGTTTTGCGTACATCGGCGGACAGGTGACAGGCCGTACCACAACGTAGGCTGAGTACGTCGGCATGCGAAGGGCATTGAACATGCAAACTTCTCACCGACCAGCTTGCGAAGGCAGGGGGGAAGGGGGGGGGGCATGTACGTCCTGCTGCTATCCACACTACAGTGTATAGCAGGAGCATGTGGAAAGTCAGCAACACCTGCAAGGTGTTTAACATGACGCGATACACAGGGGACCGGGCAGTGCGAGTAGCGAACTATATTGCGAGGGTTGCGGTTAGGCAACACTACACTACTTTAACGGGTTGCATAACAATTACAGAGCAGGTTCAGCGACAACGTGCGTCAGGTTAAGGCGCAATATAGTTTAGGTTACGGCGCACTTTAGGTTAGGTTAAGGCACATTATAGGTTAGGTTAAGGCACAACATGGGTTACGTTAAGGCACAACATGGGTTACGTTAAGGCACAACATGGGTTACGTTAAGGCACAACATGGGTTAGGTTAAGGCACAACATGGGTTAGGTTAAGGCACAACATGGGTTAGGTTAAGGCACAACATGGGTTAGGTTAAGGCACAACATGGGTTAGGTTAAGGCACAACATGGGTTAGGTTAAGGCACAACATGGGTTAGGTTAAGGCACAACATGGGTTAGGTTAAGGCACAACATGGGTTAGGTTAAGGCACAACATGGGTTAGGTTAAGGCACAACATGGGTTAGGTTAAGGCACAACATGGGTTAGGTTAAGGCACAACATGGGTTAGGTTAAGGCACAACATGGGTTAGGTTAAGGCACAACATGGGTTAGGTTAAGGCACAACATGGGTTAGGTTAAGGCACAACATGGGTTAGGTTAAGGCACAACATGGGTTAGGTTAAGGCACAACATGGGTTAGGTTAAGGCACAACATGGGTTAGGTTAAGGCACAACATGGGTTAGGTTAAGGCACAACATGGGTTAGGTTAAGGCACAACATGGGTTAGGTTAAGGCACAACATGGGTTAGGTTAAGGCACAACATGGGTTAGGTTAAGGCACAACATGGGTTAGGTTAAGGCACAACATGGGTTAGGTTAAGGCACAACATGGGTTAGGTTAAGGCACAACATGGGTTAGGTTAAGGCACAACATGGGTTAGGTTAAGGCACAACATGGGTTAGGTTAAGGCACAACATGGGTTAGGTTAAGGCACAACATGGGTTAGGTTAAGGCACAACATGGGTTAGGTTAAGGCACACCATGGGTTAGGTTAAGGCACACCATGGGTTAGGTTAAGGCACACCATGGGTTAGGTTAAGGCACACCATGGGTTAGGTTAAGGCACAACATGGGTTAGGTTAAGGCACAACATGGGTTAGGTTAAGGCACAACATGGGTTAGGTTAAGGCACAACATGGGTTAGGTTAAGGCACAACGTAGGTTAGGTTAAGGCGCAACGTAGGTTAGGTTAAGGCACAACGTGGGTTAGGTTAAGGCACAACGTGGGTTAGGTTAAGGCACAACGTGGGTTAGGTTAAGGCACAACGTGGGTTAGGTTAAGGCACAACATGGGTTAGGTTAAGGCACAACATGGGTTAGGTTAAGGCACAACATGGGTTAGGTTAAGGCACAACATGGGTTAGGTTAAGGCACAACATGGGTTAGGTTAAGGCACAACATGGGTTAGGTTAAGGCACAACATGGGTTAGGTTAAGGCACAACATGGGTTAGGTTAAGGCACAACATGGGTTAGGTTAAGGCACAACATGGGTTAGGTTAAGGCACAACGTAGGTTAGGTTAAGGCACAACGTGGGTTAGGTTAAGGCACAACATGGGTTAGGTTAAGGCACAACATGGGTTAGGTTAAGGCACAACATGGGTTAGGTTAAGGCACAACATGGGTTAGGTTAAGGCACAACATGGGTTAGGTTAAGGCACAACATGGGTTAGGTTACGGCACAACATGGGTTACGTTACGGCACAACATGGGTTACGTTACGGCACAACATGGGTTACGTTACGGCACAACATGGGTTACGTTACGGCACAACATGGGTTACGTTACGGCACAACATGGGTTACGTTACGGCACAACATGGGTTACGTTACGGCACAAATTAGGTTAGGTTACGGCACAAATTAGGTTAGGTTAAGGCACAAATTAGGTTAGGTTAAGGCACAAATTAGGTTAGGTTAAGGCACAAATTAGGTTAGGTTAAGGCACAAATTAGGTTAGGTTAAGGCACAAATTAGGTTAGGTTAAGGCACAAATTAGGTTAGGTTAAGGCACAAATTAGGTTAGGTTAAGGCACAAATTAGGTTAGGTTAAGGCACGATATAGGTTAGGTTAAGGCACGATATAGGTTAGGTTAAGGCACGATATAGGTTAGGTTAAGGCACGATATAGGTTAGGTTAAGGCACGATATAGGTTAGGTTAAGGCACGATA
>NW_026047282.1:0-103393 GCF_023864345.2 Schistocerca serialis cubense
GGACTGCGCGAGTGTTGCGAGCGGTTCTCAGTCAGTCAGTCAGTCTGTGTAGTTGAGGGCTGTACTCTGTCAGTAGTCGTCGCGTGCAGTACGCTAATAGTCGTCATGCAGAGCGGTCGGTCAGTAGTAGCAGCCGAGTGCGGTTGTGTGATGTAGGCGGTCGGCAACACTGGTCAAGATGGTGAATAAGGTATACTGTTAATTGATATAATCGTTAGATAATGAGAAATTGTATTTATTGTAATTATTCTCCAACAAGTTCCCCAATAATAATTTTTATTTCAAAAGCATTTTTCAAACATTTAATCTTTTATTGAACTAAAGAGTTCGTTCCACTTCTTTGAAGAAAAATGTCACTAAAATCACAAAGAAAGAGAATATTATTATTTGCAATGCAGTTCCTCCAAGCGCTGCGCAACAACCAGAGCAGAAATGTGACATCCATTTATTCGGAGGTAAGACTTTAATTCTGATTGTTTTGCACAGGGCCAAAGACCGATATTTCGGTTTAATTGAAGTTTCTTGTCACTGAACGGACTTTTGTAAATGTTGTGTGAAGACTTTATATTTGAGTCAGATTGCGAATTGCACATTTTTGTTGCCATTTTCAATACCTCTCATTGTGGGCGAGGTTACAATTAGCGCAATGTCCATTAGCATCCGTAAATAACATTGTCCATTATTTTAAATATTGCTGGGAGGTTACAACACACACACACACACACACACACACACACAAAACAAAAAACAAAAAAAAACAAAAAATTGCATTTATATCCGCTCCTCAATTGTAGATACCCCTTACACAGCTGTGTGCAATGAATGAGTGCTGGCTGGTAATTAATTGCACTCCTTGGAGGGAAATGCCATAGGAAGTAGTCTTTAAAAAGTGAATGTTTTTCGTTAAGAGACAAAAGTTACTTTAGAAAAAAGTAATAGTGGGGCTTTTGTTGTTGAACAAAATAAGTACAATGAACATACGTTATCAGATTTGCGCAATGCAGCGTCACACCACCTTTTGATTATAACACAATATACTATACATCGTCCCGAACCGTGACCAGAGTCGCGAGACGAGCAGAGCACGCCGCCGACGCCCGCTCAGTACAACCGTCCACCCGCTACTACTGTCGACCGACTACTACCTCTCCCGACTCGCGCTACAATATATATAACAACTGTTCCTGGCGACCCGGTGCGTGCAACTACTGTCGTCTGGCGCGGTCCAAGCGCCGACTAGCAGCGATAAAGAACTCTCTGGTCAGACAGAGATGCTGTCATGCCTCGCCATCGCTCTGGTAATGAATACATACGTGGTGCAGCGTGCGTACCACCGGAACACGCAGTGGCGGAGCCAAAGACTGTGTTGTCGAGGTCGAGTGCGAGTGGGAAGAGAGGCAGCGTCGGCACGGAGATGCAAGCGAGCGCGAGACGCACGGGGGCTGCGGCGTGGCGCGTTTGCGGTCGGCGCCTTTGGTGGCAACGGCCGGGACAAGCAGCGGTGTATGGTGTGGTGCGGGGCGGACAGGGGCGGAGGCGGCGCGACGACGGCATGGGGGCGAAAACGGGACGGGGGACGGCGGATGTTGAGAGGCGTCACGCGCGGACAGGACACAGACACAGAGACACACAGATTGGAAAGGGAGGGTGCGCGGTAGTAGTTGGGAATGTGCGTACCGTGCGGGATGGGAGTGGGCGAGGAACACGGTCGTGGCCCCTGTTTTGGGTGCGTGTGATGACGTCGGTGTGTTGTGGGAAGGGAAGGTGCTGTGGCGGCGGCGCGTAATGGGCGTAGGCCGAAAAGAGAAAGGAACGTGGGCAGTGTGTTGGCAAGCGTCGGTTCGACTGCGACGTTGATGGGCAGGGCAGGGCAAGGTTAATGGTGGTAGGAGTAGGCGTGTGGGCGCAAAAAATCTGCCGCTGCAGGCGGTGCCGTAACCGCCCATGGCGGGAAGGAGAGAGGGCCAAAGAAAGAAAGAAAGAAAGAAGAAAACAAAAAAAAAAAAGGAGGGGGGGGGGGGGGGCGAAAGTGGAGAGGCGGTGGTGTGAGAAGGGCGGGGGCGGAAGGAAGGCAGGAAGGACAAGAGGCGAGGCGACGGCTTGCTTTGTGTATCGGTCGGTCTCTGGCTATGCTTCGTTTTCTGCAGCAGGGTCGGTGCGCGGCGTGGCTCGCGGCAGTGGGAACGCCTGGTGGCTGGACGGCCAGCAATGCGGTTGGATGGGCGGCCACAGCACCGCACCTGTGCCCGAGGAGGAGACGCTGGCGGCGGGCCCTGAGGTGAGGCCGGCTCGGCTGGGGCTGTGGATGTGTAGGTGTGCGCCGCTGCTGCAACAACGAGTAAAACGCGAGAAGAAGGGATGGCGGTAGAGAGGAAAAAAAGAAAAAGGTCGTGTTGTGTTGATGCGCAGGCAGACGCGTACAGAGGGACGAGCCCGGTCTGCAGCAGGGTGTGGCCGTGCCGAGTGCAGAGCAGCGGCGGCTCGGTTCGGTTCGGCCCGGCCCGGCGGGCCGCGCTGTTGTCGCGGACGTGAGCGCCCCCTGGCGGGTGGCCGGAGGCGGCGCGGCGTGTTGGACGTGTGGCTGGTGGCAGTGCACAATTTGCGAGTGGCTGGCGGTGTGGTGTGGCGGTTGGCGCGTCGGGCGGCGGAGAGGTATGTGTTGCGGGCGCCCTTTGCTGCGCTGCGTCGTTGCGTGTGCCGTACAGGGCGGGCGCTTGTCGACTGTGTGGGCGGTGTGGCGAATTGGCGTGAAACGGCTGCCGAGAGGTGTGTGGTAGCGAGCCGGTCGGTGGTGTCAGTGCGAAGGGGAATGTGCGTGCGTTTGGCGGTTTCGGTGTGCTTTTTGCGGCGTGAGAGTGGGAATTAGTGGGGCCGGCTGTTGTGTTGGTTCCTTGTGTCTTGTGTCGCGTAGCTTGATGGCAACGTGGAAGGACGCCGGTTTCGTTTCGAGCCTTGCGTGTGGTTGTCGACGTTGACTGGTTGGCGTGTGCCGATGCACGTGCATGTGTGGGTCGCGAGTGCGTTTTTGGCTGGCTGTGTGTGTGTGTGTCGTGTGTTTTGGGGGGGAAGGGGGAGGCGGTGGTGAAAGTGCAGTCGTTGCCACGGGCGTCGTCGGGTGGGGCTGGGGCTGTGCGTCGTGGCGGAAAGGTGGTAGGTTGCGGGAAGCGAGCCCGTCGTTGACGGTGTCGCGTGAGTTGTGAATCGAGTGGGGCGCGGGGCGCGGGACAGGAGCAGCGTGCCGCTGCGTCGTGGTCGTCAGCAGAGGCTGTGCGTGTGCTTGTCCTTTTTGTGGGCGGTTCGTGCGAGGCGTTTTTGTTTTGTGTTGCCCTAGTTGTTAGTTTATTTTGTTTGTGTTTGTTATTTTGAGACGACGACTGGTTGGTGGCGTGCGCGCGAAGTGGCGGTGTGCGCTTCCCGTGTCGTTTGTGTTGTTTGGTTTTTTTGTTTTTGTGTGTTTTTTTTTTTTGTTTTTTTTTTTTTTTTTTTTTTTTTTTGCACTGGGCCCCGGTGGGTGGGTGCGTGTGTGTCGATTGCCGGCTGGCGAAAGGTGCGCCATCGGCGGGGTGGGTCGCCGGCACAAGTAGAGGCGGCGGCGTTGTTGCTGTTGTTGTGTGGTGTTTGTTTTGTTCGGCTGTGTCGGCGAGCTGTGTTGCGGTGCGTGTGAATGGTGGTGCAAAAGTGCTGGCGTTGGGGCTGCGACTGCGACGGCGACGGCGGCGAGCCGCGGGCGCGCCATTGATAGTGATGTTGTGAACAGCGGCTGTGTACGGTAGTGGTGTTGTTGTAGCACGACGTGCATCCGGGCCGGCGCGGAAAGCGCAGTTGCGGGCGGTTGCCCTTCGGTGCCAGCCATGTCGCGTGAGCGGCGGGTTGCTCTGGTGTCGACACGTGGTGCTCTGGGTTGTTGTGTGGTGCCCTTTGGCCGGTGGGGGTGGTTCGCGTGTGTCTCGTTCGCGCTCGGTGTCTGGTCGTGGTCGTGCTGCTCCCCCGTCTGTCGGCGGTTTCCGACGTCGTCTGTACGTTTTTGTTCGTTTGCGGCGTGCCTGCCGACGTCGTCCCGTCGCGACCTTTCAACCGAAAGTGTGGCGCCCGAAGGTGAACGAACGTAACCCTGACCTCGGCGCTTTACGCTGAGCCGAGCGAACCGAACCGAACCTAACCTGTGGTGTGGCGAGGTGAGCTCAGCCTGTGAGCCCCTAACGTCTACGTAAGGTAAGCTGTCCGGCTCACGCCTCACGTTTTTGAACGCTTTTTTAACCTACGTTTGACGCTTCTTAACCTAGCACTGACCCCTTAACCTAACGTGTAACCTAACCTAACCTAACCTAACCTAACCTAACCTAACCTAACCTAACCTAACCTCTGACGCCTGACGTGTTTGAATGCTTAACCTAAGTTTGACGCTTAACCTAACCCAAGTCCCCTTAACCTAACCCACGTCCACCTAACCTAACCTAACCTAACGTAGACGTGTAAACGTAATGTGTAACGCGTAACGTGTAAGGTCGGCTGTCGTGTGTGCTTGACGGCAGATTGGGTTGGTCTGTAGATTCGGATTGCGGTTTGCCTCGGTCGAGGGGTTGGGTCGGAAGCGGCGAGGGGCGGCGGCGCCTGTTGCGCAGGCGGCGTCCGTTTGCGGCGGGCAATTGTTGAGAAACGGCTGTGAATGTTGGCGGGCGAGAGGAGGAGGACGGCGCGCGATGTGGCCCGACGGCTGCGGGCCGATCGGGAAACGGCGGGAGGGCGACGGAAGGCGATGGGGCGGCGGAGGCGCGTTTGCACGGCCGTCATCGCCGCACGCCTCGGCTTGTGTGGCTGTGGCGCCGGCCGCGCTGGCCGGGCTGCCGCGGCGACGGTGTGGGAGTTTTGCCGAAGGTTTGGCCATTGTGGCGGGTCGTCGGCTGGGGCTGTGGGGGCGGCATTTGGGCGGGGGCGGCGATTCTCGGCGGGCCGACCCAGGCTGTAGCGCGCGGTAGCTGCAGTTTGGCCGTGGTTTGCGGCGCTGCCGTGGCGACTGGTTGGCGACTGTGGTGTGGCTGTGTGTAGCCCCATCCTCGGTGGTTTGAAAGGCGCGGGCGGTTGTGGCGCAGGTTTGGGGCTGCTCCGCACAGGCTGTCGGACGTTGGGCGGTAGCAAGCGCGGGAGGCGCGGCGCGGCGGCGCGCAGAGTGGCGGCCGCTCTCTCGGCCGTCCGCGCCCGCCCGCGACACTGGCTGGGCCTTGTGATTCTCTGCTCTGCTGCTGTGCTGTGCTTGCGGTGCCTGCCCGTCCCGCTCGCTCTCGCTGTGTGTTACGCGCGTCGTCGAAATGGCAGATCAGGCGGCTACGAACGAGACTGCTGCGGCACCCGCCGCCACCGGCACTACGAAGAAGGCCAAGTCTGCGTCGTCTGCGAAGAAGCCGCGCGCCAAGCCTGCGCACCCGCGCACCTCTGAGATGGTGACGGCCGCCATCAAGAGTCTGAAGGAGCGCGGCGGGTCGTCGCTGCAGGCGATCAAGAAGTACATAGCCGCGCACTACAAGCTGGACGCGGAGAAGCTGGCGCCGTTTATCAAGAAGTACCTCAAGTCGGCCGTCGTGGCGGGCGAGCTGGTGCAGACGAAGGGGAAGGGCGCGTCCGGCTCGTTCAAGCTTGCCGGCGCCGGCGGCGGGGGGGCGGCCGAGGGCGGCAAGGCTCGTGCTGGCGGTGCCAAGAAGAAGCGCGCCGCTCCGGCCAGCAAGGAGAAGAAGGGCGCCCGTGCGGCCGGCGCAAAGAAGGCTGGTGGCGTGAAGGCGGCGACCGGTCGGAAGGCGGGCGCCGCCAAGAAGGCGTCTGCGGCGTCGGCCGCGCCCGCGGGTGCGAAGAAGGCGGCTGCGGCCAAGCCGGCCAAGGCCAAGTCGCCGTCGAAGGCGAAGAAGGCCGCCAAGGTTCCGACGAAGAAGCCGAAGGCGCCGCGCCCGAAGAAGGCGACGACGCCGTCTAAGGCGAAGGCTTCGCCCAAGAAGAAGAAGTAGAGTAGAGGAGAAAGAGATGGGAGAAAGGAAGGGTTTGGCGCTTGACTCCGTCGTCCCCACCCCCCGTCGTCGTCTAGTGGCGCGCAAGAGACGCGCGGCCCAAAACGGCCCTTCTCAGGGCCATCAAAGCACGTCGGGAAGGTTTTGATTGTCGTGTTGCGTTTGGTGTGGGTGTCTGTCTGGCGTTTCTGTATGCCCGTGGGGATGCTGTTTGCGTGCCGTGGTGGTTGGATTGCGGGGGTCGGTGGCGGGTGTGGGCGGCGGTAGCGGTAAGCGGTGTTGTTGTTGTTGTCGTGGTTGATTGTCGCCGTGTTTGTGGCGGCGGCCGACGGTTGGTTTTTCTGTCACGTTGTTTTGTTTGAATACGTTGGTTGGCTTGCCTGCGTTCGTTCGTCTCGGATGTCTGTCTTGTCGAGTCGTGTCTGGTCTTTGTTTTGTTTTGTTCCTTTGTGTGTGTGTGTGTGTGTGTGTTATGTTTTGCAACGGGGGGCACGTTGAGATGTGGAAGGAGTCGGCGGGGATTTCGGTGGCGCGTAGAGCGAGCGAGCGCGCGCGCCTGCCTGGCCGTTGGCCGTCGGAGTGGAGTGCGGGTTTTTTTTGTTTTCGAAACGAAAGCGGCGGCCGGCCAGCCACCCGTGCGGTGTGACGTCGGCCGTTGGGTATTGTGCGCTTTGAGCGCCGGGGAGGGATGATGTGTGATTGTTGCGCGCTGCTAGCAGGCAGGCAGAGTGAGCGGGTGTGGCGGACGGACGGGAAGTGGTGGTTTTTTTTTGTTTTTGGGTTGCGGGGCGAGAGGCAGGCGACCGACAAAGTTTGCTCGCGACGGAGAGATGTTAGTGGCCCTGAAAAGGGCCGTTTTTGTTTGTGCGGTGCGGTGCGGTGCGGTGCCGCGGCGCGGTTTAGGCGCGCTCGCCGCGGATGCGGCGCGCGAGCTGGATGTCCTTGGGCATGATGGTGACGCGCTTGGCGTGGATTGCGCACAGGTTGGTGTCTTCGAAGAGGCCGACGAGGTAGGCCTCGCTGGCCTCCTGCAGGGCCATGACTGCGGAGCTCTGGAAGCGCAGGTCGGTCTTGAAGTCCTGGGCGATCTCGCGCACTAGGCGCTGGAATGGCAGCTTGCGGATGAGCAGCTCTGTGCTCTTCTGGTAGCGCCTGATTTCTCGCAGGGCGACGGTGCCCGGCCTGTAGCGGTGGGGCTTCTTGACGCCTCCGGTGGCGGGCGCGCTCTTCCTCGCCGCCTTGGTGGCGAGCTGTTTGCGCGGCGCCTTTCCGCCGGTGGACTTGCGGGCCGTTTGCTTTGTGCGGGCCATGGCGGTAGCGGTAGCGGTAGCGGAGCGGCGTGCGTGGAGGTTAGGTGCGGCGCGGCGTCCGGTGCTGCCTTGACAACGGGCCCGCGCGCCTCCGTGCTGCGCTTATATGCCCTCGGTTGCGCGTGGTGGGGGGAGGGCGGGCCAGAGTCTATATAGGGGGGCGGCGGGCGCGCTGGGCGCAGACCGTAGCCGACTCGCCAGCCGCTGCAGCTGCTGTTTGTGCACGTTTTGCTTTGCCCGAGGAAGGAAGGATGACAGGCCGCGGCAAGGGAGGAAAGGGGCTCGGCAAGGGTGGCGCCAAGCGGCACCGCAAGGTGTTGCGCGACAACATCCAGGGCATCACGAAGCCCGCCATCCGCCGCCTGGCTCGCAGGGGCGGCGTGAAGCGCATCTCTGGTCTGATCTACGAGGAGACCCGCGGGGTGCTGAAGGTGTTCCTGGAGAACGTGATCCGCGACGCGGTGACGTACACTGAGCACGCCAAGCGCAAGACTGTGACGGCCATGGACGTGGTGTACGCCCTGAAGAGGCAGGGGCGCACCCTGTACGGTTTCGGCGGTTAGGCTGCGTCGCAGCGGGCGCTGGCCTTCCCGCGGCCGTGCTTGTGGGTGGGAGAGACTAGAAAACGGCCCTTTTCAGGGCCACCACACTGTTCGGAAGTTGAAAAGTGCGAAAGAGTCTGTGTTGTTGTTGCTGCGTGTGTGCGCTGTGTTGTTTGTTTGTTTCTTTCTTTCTTTCCGTTTGAGCGACGTGATGTGACTGGGAGGGGAGAAGGAAAGGAAACGTGTCATGTGGCTGGCTGTGTGTGGAGCTGCTTCGTTTGTGTGTTTGTTATTGTGTGTCTTTGTATCGATCGCGACGGAGATGGCGGGCTGTGTGTTGTTGTGCGAGAGGCGGTGATTATTTGCTTGCGTGGTTTGGCTCTGTGTGTTTGTTTGCGGCGGCGGCGTTGGGGTTTCGAGGCAAGGCGTGTGGGCATAGGCGGCCGGATCAGCTGTTTCGTTCGTGTCGACGGCCGTTGCGCGCGGGAGTGGAGGGCGGTGTGTCGACACGCCTCCCTTTAACAATGGTCATTATTGCTGCCGTTGTCGGTTTGGAAGGCGACTGCGACCGTGCAAAATGTGTGTGTGTGTGTGTGTGTTTTGGGCCACACGGGCTGTGTGGACGACAAGATGGCGGACGTGCGCCGGCGGCGGCTGTGCTGTGACGGTGCAAAGTTAAAACAAAACAAGGTGCGGCGAGGACGACTGAAATTTTGCTTTGGACGTAGGTTTGTGTGGTGGCCCTGAAAAGGGCCGATTGTTGTGGGCCGAGCCGGCAAAGCGCGTTGCGTGCAGGGGAGCACGCGGCGGCTGCGATTGCCTGGCCTCCTTTAGGCCTTCTTCTCGGTCTTCTTTGGCAGCAGGACGGCCTGGATGTTGGGCAGGACACCACCCTGTGCGATGGTGACGCCCGACAGGAGCTTGTTGAGCTCCTCGTCGTTGCGGATGGCAAGCTGCAGGTGGCGCGGGATGATGCGCGTCTTCTTGTTGTCGCGGGCCGCGTTTCCGGCCAGCTCGAGCACCTCAGCCGCGAGGTACTCCATGACGGCGGCGAGGTAGACGGGCGCCCCGGCGCCGACGCGCTCTGCGTAGTTTCCCTTGCGCAGGAGGCGGTGGATTCTGCCGACCGGGAACTGGAGCCCAGCCCTGCTTGAGCGGGACTTTGACTTGCCCTTGACTTTGCCTCCCTTTCCGCGTCCGGACATGGCGATGGGCTAGCGACGGTGCACACGAAACGGAAACGAAAACGACCGGTGCGAGCGGCAGCGAGTCGAGCAGCGGAGTGCGTGCCGGCGCAGCCGGGGTGGGGGTGCTTTATGGGCTCGGGTGCGGCGGCCGGTTGCGCGCGCGCCCCATTGGTCGGCGGCCGCAACAGGGCGAGCTGGTAAAGGTGCGGCGGCGGCTGGCGGCGGGTGCCACTGTGTGGGGAGACGCTGACTAGAGCGGAGCGCTTGCTACTGGTGTTGCTGCTGCCGTACGTTGGTTCGAGATGCCGCCCAAGACTAGCGGGAAGGCCGCCAAGAAGGCTGGCAAGGCGCAGAAGAACATTTCGAAGGGCGACAAGAAGAAGAAGCGCAAGAGGAAGGAGAGCTATGCCATCTACATCTACAAGGTGCTGAAGCAGGTGCACCCTGACACGGGCATCTCGTCGAAGGCGATGAGCATCATGAACAGCTTCGTGAACGACATTTTCGAGCGCATTGCGGCCGAGGCTTCTCGCCTGGCGCACTACAACAAGCGCTCGACCATCACGTCCCGCGAGATCCAGACCGCTGTGCGGCTGTTGCTGCCTGGCGAGCTGGCCAAGCACGCCGTGAGCGAGGGCACGAAGGCGGTGACCAAGTACACGAGCTCCAAGTAAGGAGGTGGCTCTGGAATGGAAGGAAGGAAGGATGGAGAAGGCTCCTCCGTTGCGAGAGCGGCAAAACGGCCCTTTTCAGGGCCACCAACTTGCCTTTTGCGGGAAGGGCGGAATTGTTGTTGTTGTTTGTGTGTGTGGACGGCTGTGATGTATGTGTGCATTTTGATTGTGGGTGGGGGGGCGCGTCAAAGCGTGTTGCGCGGGGTACGGCCACGAGGTTGGTCGCCGTGGCGTGGAATGGTGGCACGCCTCGTTGGCGTGGTTTTTGACCCATTGGTGTTGTTGGGGTGTGTGTGTGTGTTACCCGTCTGCGAGGGGGGACAGTGCGATCGGCGACTTTTGTGTCACCGTAACGACGGCCGTTTGCGGGTTTGTTTTTTTGCACATCATACATGGCGAGGGTGAAATGTGAAATGTTTTTGTTTGGTTTTTGTTTTGTTTTTTTGCCGCCCACTATTCCCTTTGCTGTACGCCGAGTTTGACAATGGTGCGACGTAACTGCAGCGTGGAGGTGTGTGAGTGACGTTGAAATGAACGTGCCATTAAGACGCATTGTTGTTGTATTGTACTGTACGTGTACGGCGACACGCACGATGATGTACCATTCGACTCTGATGTTTGATAGCCGTGTCTGACTGATTGCGTACGACGCACGCACACCGATGTCGTCATTCAAGATGCACGCTAGACGACGACGGCGGCGGCGGCGGTGGTCGTTTGTTTGGCGAATGTCTGTACACGTGTTTGTCTGTGTCCATCCGGTATGTATTTGTTTGTTTGAAAGTGTTTTGTGTGTCGGTGACGTGGTCCGATCCGTCGCCCCCTGAGTAACTGTCGATCGGCGCGATAGACCGGCGTCACGCAACTGAACCGAAGTCTTGGGCACACCCGTCATACTGTTGTACACCGTCGCGCTGAGAACGGTAACGAAAGGTTGACGTTGATCGGTCGAATGTCTGGGCAGAACGTGAGGAATGAGGCAAGAGTGCAAGGAGGGGGGGCAAAAGAGAGAGGAGGGAAAAAGGGGAGAAACGCATTCGTAGAGCAACGGAACGTTCCCGTGTCGGAGGCGTATTGGAGCCGCACTGAAATGCGTTTAACGGCGGCGCGGCTGCAAGTGTCTGCCGTGGTGAACGTTACCTTTGACGGCTGCATTGGGCTTTGCCTTTGCTTTCGCTTTCGCTTTCGCGTTCGCTTTCGCTTTCCCGGATGTACGTAACGTTTGTTGATATGGTTCTGAGGAAGAGTGTATGACAGTGCCGTGCCGTCCATGTTCGTGTGCCCTCCCATTGTGTGTATGCTATTGTCTGTGTACTTGAATGATGTATGTAGGTGTTAGTGGACATGTTTTACCAGTGGGGGGAAATGGATCGTCGATAGTTGCCGTCACTCTGTCACGGTCGAGATGACGCACCCTCCGTACAGAAAGGTGTCGAGAAAGTGAGTGTGTGTGTGCGTCCGTGAATTGGCAGCGTTTGGAGGTGGGCGTGCCCTGCATGTGGCCCGGAAAAGGCTGTTCGTTAGGCGGTAGTGTTGTGTGGACAGGGGAGGGGCATGCGTAACGCTGCTGGCATGGCATTTCGGGAGATGGGAGGGGGCAAACGAGGAAACGAGGAGCGGCGGCCAAAGACGGGACGGGGAGGGGCGCGGTGTGGGTGGCTTGCGCCTGTGCTCGGCGTTGTGGTTTGTGCAAAAGAGGAGGAGAAAAACAATGTGAGTTGCCAGGGAGGGGAGCGGTGTTGTGTTGTGGTTGTCGTGGTGTAGCCGCAGACGCGGCTGTCAGTGAACGTGGCGAGACGGACGGATGCGCGGAGGGGCGGGGGCGGCGCATTTCGCCGGTGCCGTGCCGTGCCGTGCCTGAAAGCCGCGTGGTCGCTGTGTTGTTGGTGGCGTGGGGGCGAGGAGAGTACCGTACGGGTGTGCTTGTGCGCCGGAAATGGCACACTGCGCCCGCCCGTCTTGGAGGCTGATGGCTGTGGTGTGGAAATGGGGCGCGGTGATGTTGAAGCACAGAAAAGAAACCAAGAAAACGGAAGGCGTGATGCGGCGGTGGTGGTGAGAGCGGGAAAAACAAAACAAAAGAAAAAAAACAACAAAAAAAAAGAAGGAAAAACAACAAGAAACAAAAAAGAAAACAAAAAGTCTATCAATATTAAAATGTAAATGGAAATGGACCCAGGTATAACCTCCCTGCACAAATAGCAGAGAGTCCGATGATAATAAAAATGTGCCAGAATGTTAACGTCCCTACAAAACAAACCCAACGATAATATTAATGAAAGAGTGAACCGTATGTAACATTGCAACAGACATAATGAAACCTGATAAATTGTATAAGGGCAGCAGCCGTTGACCTTTGGCCCTGTATTCAGAATAAAAAGAGCCAAAGATCGTTACCCCAATGAAAAAGACACTGAAACACGTATGTAACATAGTAGCGATGGCGAGACATTGTAGCATCTGTGACCAGAGAGTTTGCGCTGGACTGCGCGAGTGTTGCGAGCGGTTCTCAGTCAGTCAGTCAGTCTGTGTAGTTGAGGGCTGTACTCTGTCAGTAGTCGTCGCGTGCAGTACGCTAATAGTCGTCATGCAGAGCGGTCGGTCAGTAGTAGCAGCCGAGTGCGGTTGTGTGATGTAGGCGGTCGGCAACACTGGTCAAGATGGTGAATAAGGTATACTGTTAATTGATATAATCGTTAGATAATGAGAAATTGTATTTATTGTAATTATTCTCCAACAAGTTCCCCAATAATAATTTTTATTTCAAAAGCATTTTTCAAACATTTAATCTTTTATTGAACTAAAGAGTTCGTTCCACTTCTTTGAAGAAAAATGTCACTAAAATCACAAAGAAAGAGAATATTATTATTTGCAATGCAGTTCCTCCAAGCGCTGCGCAACAACCAGAGCAGAAATGTGACATCCATTTATTCGGAGGTAAGACTTTAATTCTGATTGTTTTGCACAGGGCCAAAGACCGATATTTCGGTTTAATTGAAGTTTCTTGTCACTGAACGGACTTTTGTAAATGTTGTGTGAAGACTTTATATTTGAGTCAGATTGCGAATTGCACATTTTTGTTGCCATTTTCAATACCTCTCATTGTGGGCGAGGTTACAATTAGCGCAATGTCCATTAGCATCCGTAAATAACATTGTCCATTATTTTAAATATTGCTGGGAGGTTACAACACACACACACACACACACACACACACACAAAACAAAAAACAAAAAAAAACAAAAAATTGCATTTATATCCGCTCCTCAATTGTAGATACCCCTTACACAGCTGTGTGCAATGAATGAGTGCTGGCTGGTAATTAATTGCACTCCTTGGAGGGAAATGCCATAGGAAGTAGTCTTTAAAAAGTGAATGTTTTTCGTTAAGAGACAAAAGTTACTTTAGAAAAAAAGTAATAGTGGGGCTTTTGTTGTTGAACAAAATAAGTACAATGAACATACGTTATCAGATTTGCGCAATGCAGCGTCACACCACCTTTTGATTATAACACAATATACTATACATCGTCCCGAACCGTGACCAGAGTCGCGAGACGAGCAGAGCACGCCGCCGACGCCCGCTCAGTACAACCGTCCACCCGCTACTACTGTCGACCGACTACTACCTCTCCCGACTCGCGCTACAATATATATAACAACTGTTCCTGGCGACCCGGTGCGTGCAACTACTGTCGTCTGGCGCGGTCCAAGCGCCGACTAGCAGCGATAAAGAACTCTCTGGTCAGACAGAGATGCTGTCATGCCTCGCCATCGCTCTGGTAATGAATACATACGTGGTGCAGCGTGCGTACCACCGGAACACGCAGTGGCGGAGCCAAAGACTGTGTTGTCGAGGTCGAGTGCGAGTGGGAAGAGAGGCAGCGTCGGCACGGAGATGCAAGCGAGCGCGAGACGCACGGGGGCTGCGGCGTGGCGCGTTTGCGGTCGGCGCCTTTGGTGGCAACGGCCGGGACAAGCAGCGGTGTATGGTGTGGTGCGGGGCGGACAGGGGCGGAGGCGGCGCGACGACGGCATGGGGGCGAAAACGGGACGGGGGACGGCGGATGTTGAGAGGCGTCACGCGCGGACAGGACACAGACACAGAGACACACAGATTGGAAAGGGAGGGTGCGCGGTAGTAGTTGGGAATGTGCGTACCGTGCGGGATGGGAGTGGGCGAGGAACACGGTCGTGGCCCCTGTTTTGGGTGCGTGTGATGACGTCGGTGTGTTGTGGGAAGGGAAGGTGCTGTGGCGGCGGCGCGTAATGGGCGTAGGCCGAAAAGAGAAAGGAACGTGGGCAGTGTGTTGGCAAGCGTCGGTTCGACTGCGACGTTGATGGGCAGGGCAGGGCAAGGTTAATGGTGGTAGGAGTAGGCGTGTGGGCGCAAAAAATCTGCCGCTGCAGGCGGTGCCGTAACCGCCATGGCGGGAAGGAGAGAGGGCCAAAGAAAGAAAGAAAGAAAGAAGAAAACAAAAAAAAAAAAAGGAGGGGGGGGGGGGCGAAAGTGGAGAGGCGGTGGTGTGAGAAGGGCGGGGGCGGAAGGAAGGCAGGAAGGACAAGAGGCGAGGCGACGGCTTGCTTTGTGTATCGGTCGGTCTCTGGCTATGCTTCGTTTTCTGCAGCAGGGTCGGTGCGCGGCGTGGCTCGCGGCAGTGGGAACGCCTGGTGGCTGGACGGCCAGCAATGCGGTTGGATGGGCGGCCACAGCACCGCACCTGTGCCCGAGGAGGAGACGCTGGCGGCGGGCCCTGAGGTGAGGCCGGCTCGGCTGGGGCTGTGGATGTGTAGGTGTGCGCCGCTGCTGCAACAACGAGTAAAACGCGAGAAGAAGGGATGGCGGTAGAGAGGAAAAAAAGAAAAAGGTCGTGTTGTGTTGATGCGCAGGCAGACGCGTACAGAGGGACGAGCCCGGTCTGCAGCAGGGTGTGGCCGTGCCGAGTGCAGAGCAGCGGCGGCTCGGTTCGGTTCGGCCCGGCCCGGCGGGCCGCGCTGTTGTCGCGGACGTGAGCGCCCCCTGGCGGGTGGCCGGAGGCGGCGCGGCGTGTTGGACGTGTGGCTGGTGGCAGTGCACAATTTGCGAGTGGCTGGCGGTGTGGTGTGGCGGTTGGCGCGTCGGGCGGCGGAGAGGTATGTGTTGCGGGCGCCCTTTGCTGCGCTGCGTCGTTGCGTGTGCCGTACAGGGCGGGCGCTTGTCGACTGTGTGGGCGGTGTGGCGAATTGGCGTGAAACGGCTGCCGAGAGGTGTGTGGTAGCGAGCCGGTCGGTGGTGTCAGTGCGAAGGGGAATGTGCGTGCGTTTGGCGGTTTCGGTGTGCTTTTTGCGGCGTGAGAGTGGGAATTAGTGGGGCCGGCTGTTGTGTTGGTTCCTTGTGTCTTGTGTCGCGTAGCTTGATGGCAACGTGGAAGGACGCCGGTTTCGTTTCGAGCCTTGCGTGTGGTTGTCGACGTTGACTGGTTGGCGTGTGCCGATGCACGTGCATGTGTGGGTCGCGAGTGCGTTTTTGGCTGGCTGTGTGTGTGTGTGTGTGTGTTTTGGGGGGGAAGGGGGAGGCGGTGGTGAAAGTGCAGTCGTTGCCACGGGCGTCGTCGGGTGGGGCTGGGGCTGTGCGTCGTGGCGGAAAGGTGGTAGGTTGCGGGAAGCGAGCCCGTCGTTGACGGTGTCGCGTGAGTTGTGAATCGAGTGGGGCGCGGGGCGCGGGACAGGAGCAGCGTGCCGCTGCGTCGTGGTCGTCAGCAGAGGCTGTGCGTGTGCTTGTCCTTTTTGTGGGCGGTTCGTGCGAGGCGTTTTTGTTTTGTGTTGCCCTAGTTGTTAGTTTATTTTGTTTGTGTTTGTTATTTTGAGACGACGACTGGTTGGTGGCGTGCGCGCGAAGTGGCGGTGTGCGCTTCCCGTGTCGTTTGTGTTGTTTGGTTTTTTTGTTTTTGTGTGTTTTTTTTTTTTGTTTTTTTTTTTTTTTTTTTTTTTTGCACTGGGCCCCGGTGGGTGGGTGCGTGTGTGTCGATTGCCGGCTGGCGAAAGGTGCGCCATCGGCGGGGTGGGTCGCCGGCACAAGTAGAGGCGGCGGCGTTGTTGCTGTTGTTGTGTGGTGTTTGTTTTGTTCGGCTGTGTCGGCGAGCTGTGTTGCGGTGCGTGTGAATGGTGGTGCAAAAGTGCTGGCGTTGGGGCTGCGACTGCGACGGCGACGGCGGCGAGCCGCGGGCGCGCCATTGATAGTGATGTTGTGAACAGCGGCTGTGTACGGTAGTGGTGTTGTTGTAGCACGACGTGCATCCGGGCCGGCGCGGAAAGCGCAGTTGCGGGCGGTTGCCCTTCGGTGCCAGCCATGTCGCGTGAGCGGCGGGTTGCTCTGGTGTCGACACGTGGTGCTCTGGGTTGTTGTGTGGTGCCCTTTGGCCGGTGGGGGTGGTTCGCGTGTGTCTCGTTCGCGCTCGGTGTCTGGTCGTGGTCGTGCTGCTCCCCCGTCTGTCGGCGGTTTCCGACGTCGTCTGTACGTTTTTGTTCGTTTGCGGCGTGCCTGCCGACGTCGTCCCGTCGCGACCTTTCAACCGAAAGTGTGGCGCCCGAAGGTGAACGAACGTAACCCTGACCTCGGCGCTTTACGCTGAGCCGAGCGAACCGAACCGAACCTAACCTGTGGTGTGGCGAGGTGAGCTCAGCCTGTGAGCCCCTAACGTCTACGTAAGGTAAGCTGTCCGGCTCACGCCTCACGTTTTTGAACGCTTTTTTAACCTACGTTTGACGCTTCTTAACCTAGCACTGACCCCTTAACCTAACGTGTAACCTAACCTAACCTAACCTAACCTAACCTAACCTAACCTAACCTAACCTAACCTCTGACGCCTGACGTGTTTGAATGCTTAACCTAAGTTTGACGCTTAACCTAACCCAAGTCCCCTTAACCTAACCCACGTCCACCTAACCTAACCTAACCTAACGTAGACGTGTAAACGTAATGTGTAACGCGTAACGTGTAAGGTCGGCTGTCGTGTGTGCTTGACGGCAGATTGGGTTGGTCTGTAGATTCGGATTGCGGTTTGCCTCGGTCGAGGGGTTGGGTCGGAAGCGGCGAGGGGCGGCGGCGCCTGTTGCGCAGGCGGCGTCCGTTTGCGGCGGGCAATTGTTGAGAAACGGCTGTGAATGTTGGCGGGCGAGAGGAGGAGGACGGCGCGCGATGTGGCCCGACGGCTGCGGGCCGATCGGGAAACGGCGGGAGGGCGACGGAAGGCGATGGGGCGGCGGAGGCGCGTTTGCACGGCCGTCATCGCCGCACGCCTCGGCTTGTGTGGCTGTGGCGCCGGCCGCGCTGGCCGGGCTGCCGCGGCGACGGTGTGGGAGTTTTGCCGAAGGTTTGGCCATTGTGGCGGGTCGTCGGCTGGGGCTGTGGGGGCGGCATTTGGGCGGGGGCGGCGATTCTCGGCGGGCCGACCCAGGCTGTAGCGCGCGGTAGCTGCAGTTTGGCCGTGGTTTGCGGCGCTGCCGTGGCGACTGGTTGGCGACTGTGGTGTGGCTGTGTGTAGCCCCATCCTCGGTGGTTTGAAAGGCGCGGGCGGTTGTGGCGCAGGTTTGGGGCTGCTCCGCACAGGCTGTCGGACGTTGGGCGGTAGCAAGCGCGGGAGGCGCGGCGCGGCGGCGCGCAGAGTGGCGGCCGCTCTCTCGGCCGTCCGCGCCCGCCCGCGACACTGGCTGGGCCTTGTGATTCTCTGCTCTGCTGCTGTGCTGTGCTTGCGTGCCTGCCTGCCGTCCCGCTCGCTCTCGCTGTGTGTTACGCGCGTCGTCGAAATGGCAGATCAGGCGGCTACGAACGAGACTGCTGCGGCACCCGCCGCCACCGGCACTACGAAGAAGGCCAAGTCTGCGTCGTCTGCGAAGAAGCCGCGCGCCAAGCCTGCGCACCCGCGCACCTCTGAGATGGTGACGGCCGCCATCAAGAGTCTGAAGGAGCGCGGCGGGTCGTCGCTGCAGGCGATCAAGAAGTACATAGCCGCGCACTACAAGCTGGACGCGGAGAAGCTGGCGCCGTTTATCAAGAAGTACCTCAAGTCGGCCGTCGTGGCGGGCGAGCTGGTGCAGACGAAGGGGAAGGGCGCGTCCGGCTCGTTCAAGCTTGCCGGCGCCGGCGGCGGGGGGGCGGCCGAGGGCGGCAAGGCTCGTGCTGGCGGTGCCAAGAAGAAGCGCGCCGCTCCGGCCAGCAAGGAGAAGAAGGGCGCCCGTGCGGCCGGCGCAAAGAAGGCTGGTGGCGTGAAGGCGGCGACCGGTCGGAAGGCGGGCGCCGCCAAGAAGGCGTCTGCGGCGTCGGCCGCGCCCGCGGGTGCGAAGAAGGCGGCTGCGGCCAAGCCGGCCAAGGCCAAGTCGCCGTCGAAGGCGAAGAAGGCCGCCAAGGTTCCGACGAAGAAGCCGAAGGCGCCGCGCCCGAAGAAGGCGACGACGCCGTCTAAGGCGAAGGCTTCGCCCAAGAAGAAGAAGTAGAGTAGAGGAGAAAGAGATGGGAGAAAGGAAGGGTTTGGCGCTTGACTCCGTCGTCCCCACCCCCCGTCGTCGTCTAGTGGCGCGCAAGAGACGCGCGGCCCAAAACGGCCCTTCTCAGGGCCATCAAAGCACGTCGGGGAAGGTTTTGATTGTCGTGTTGCGTTTGGTGTGGGTGTCTGTCTGGCGTTTCTGTATGCCCGTGGGGATGCTGTTTGCGTGCCGTGGTGGTTGGATTGCGGGGGTCGGTGGCGGGTGTGGGCGGCGGTAGCGGTAAGCGGTGTTGTTGTTGTTGTCGTGGTTGATTGTCGCCGTGTTTGTGGCGGCGGCCGACGGTTGGTTTTTCTGTCACGTTGTTTTGTTTGAATACGTTGGTTGGCTTGCCTGCGTTCGTTCGTCTCGGATGTCTGTCTTGTCGAGTCGTGTCTGGTCTTTGTTTTGTTTTGTTCCTTTGTGTGTGTGTGTGTGTGTGTGTTATGTTTTGCAACGGGGGGCACGTTGAGATGTGGAAGGAGTCGGCGGGGATTTCGGTGGCGCGTAGAGCGAGCGAGCGCGCGCGCCTGCCTGGCCGTTGGCCGTCGGAGTGGAGTGCGGGTTTTTTTTGTTTTCGAAACGAAAGCGGCGGCCGGCCAGCCACCCGTGCGGTGTGACGTCGGCCGTTGGGTATTGTGCGCTTTGAGCGCCGGGGAGGGATGATGTGTGATTGTTGCGCGCTGCTAGCAGGCAGGCAGAGTGAGCGGGTGTGGCGGACGGACGGGAAGTGGTGGTTTTTTTTTGTTTTTGGGTTGCGGGGCGAGAGGCAGGCGACCGACAAAGTTTGCTCGCGACGGAGAGATGTTAGTGGCCCTGAAAAGGGCCGTTTTTGTTTGTGCGGTGCGGTGCGGTGCGGTGCCGCGGCGCGGTTTAGGCGCGCTCGCCGCGGATGCGGCGCGCGAGCTGGATGTCCTTGGGCATGATGGTGACGCGCTTGGCGTGGATTGCGCACAGGTTGGTGTCTTCGAAGAGGCCGACGAGGTAGGCCTCGCTGGCCTCCTGCAGGGCCATGACTGCGGAGCTCTGGAAGCGCAGGTCGGTCTTGAAGTCCTGGGCGATCTCGCGCACTAGGCGCTGGAATGGCAGCTTGCGGATGAGCAGCTCTGTGCTCTTCTGGTAGCGCCTGATTTCTCGCAGGGCGACGGTGCCCGGCCTGTAGCGGTGGGGCTTCTTGACGCCTCCGGTGGCGGGCGCGCTCTTCCTCGCCGCCTTGGTGGCGAGCTGTTTGCGCGGCGCCTTTCCGCCGGTGGACTTGCGGGCCGTTTGCTTTGTGCGGGCCATGGCGGTAGCGGTAGCGGTAGCGGAGCGGCGTGCGTGGAGGTTAGGTGCGGCGCGGCGTCCGGTGCTGCCTTGACAACGGGCCCGCGCGCTTTTTTTTTTTTTTTTTTTTTTTTTTTTTTTTTGCACTTTTCATTCCCTTCTCGGATGGAGAAGGGCGGGCTGTTATAGAGCATGCGTTGTACTCTTTTCAGCCATGGGTTTTTGTAATTCTGTTTGGTCACCATTTATTATTTTTCTTGCTGGGGTGCGGGGAAGGGGGTGGATATCTCCCAATTGGGAATTTATTTGCAGGAGTTTGTAGGGGACAGTTCCGGTATTTACCTTAGCGGCCAAGGAAAACCTGCAAAACCTGGCCAGAACTGCTTGTGTCTTGCCTTCTCTTTATTTTCCGTGTTGCCAGTGTTGACGCTGGCGTTCACGGCGGGCAGTGGCGGCTTCGCGTTTCCTGTCACGCTCCGCCTCTTGCTCCTCTCTCTGTCTTCTGGACTGCTCGTTCAGGGCTTCCTCCTTTCTTCTTCTGAGCTCCCTGCTTTGCAGGAAGCTCATCTGGTAAACGTCTCTTGGGCTGGCGTCGTCCAGGCGTTCGCTGTCCACCAGTTCCGCCCGGTGGTTGACGAACTCCTTGGTTTGGACGCTTGAGTCCTGTCGTTCAACCGCTTCTTCCTTGCCTTCTAACGAGGCCTGTGCGGCTCGACTAATTGTCATCTTCTTAGGCCAGGCCGTTTGTGTGGCCTGGTCGCGACTGGGCTGTGCTGCTGTTGCTGCCATCCTGTCGTCTTGGTGCTGCGCTTCCTTCTTGTTGGTGTTGCGGCTAAGGGATTCACGTAGAGTGAGGCAGGCGGCCTCCATCTCCGCATGGAGAACCATGCGGAACCGAGCTTCCGCCTCCTGGAGGGCCGACTCGATGTCAGGACCGGCTGTCGTCGCCGTCTTCCCACTCGCTGCGTCGCGCCGCCGCCTCCCTCCTCCGCCCTTGCCACAGGCGGCGGGGGGAGGCGGCCGCACGTGAGCGGTGGCCGCCGTCGAATCACCTCCGGGCGCCGCCGTTGTTCCCGCGGCGCTGCCTCCTCTCGCTGGTTCCACGGTCCCTCCGCGGCTCGCCGCGGCTGCAGGACGCTGTCGTCGCCTTCTCCTGCGGCGTCGCTTCTTTGCCTGGGGCGCAGTCTCCTTTGTAGTGGCGTGATTTCGGCCGTTGAAGGCCTGACATCCGCGCCAGTTCGCGACGTGTTCACCGCCGCAGCGGGCGCACGTCGGTTTGACATCTCTGGTGCTGGTACAAGTGCGGGTGTCATGGTGACATCCGCACTTGACGCACCTGGCGGCGTTGCGGCAGTGCTTTGCCACATGTCCTTCCTCCTGGCACTTGAAGCACTGTGGCTTCGTGTCCAGGTGGGGGGGGAGAGTCTCCGGCTGCACGTGGAAGCCCAAGAGCTTCCGGATGTCGAGAATGCCCCCGCCATTGTCCGCCGCTGGTGTGGCGACAATAAACAGAGGCGGTTTCTTCCTATTGGTTTTGTTGTGCAACCTGACGGTTGCCTCAACAAAACCTTGTCGGCGCAGTCCCTCTTTTACCGCTCGCTCCGTGAGGATCCAAGGCAGGCCCCTCAGGAGCGCCTTGGTGACTTCTTGGTGACGGGTCTTTTGACTCATCGCACCTCTTCCCGGGGCGTCCACCGTGTGGGCGGCCACAAGGGCCTTCAGGGCCCCGTAGTCGTTCCAGTCAGCGGCCTGGAGCTTGATGGTTTCGTCGGAGTCAACGGACTCAACGACGACCTCCTTATCGCAGCTCCGCCCCATCTCATCATAGAGTTCCACCCACTCGACCTCCCTGCATTTAATGTACAGGGCGGGAGCGGGGGAAACTGCTTCTTCTGTCGCCGAATTGCCGCCTCTTGCGACATCACGTCCCACGCTGCTCATCTTAACCATACTGCGCGCTAGGTTTGACAATTTGCTTTTTTGCCGTTAAAACAGCAACACGACAATTTGCCACCCGCGCGCAGTACGATCTCCTCGCTGACTCTCCTGCAGGAGCTGAGCGCCGCGTGCAACAGTGACCTGCGCGCTACGGCTGCCACAACTCGACTGACGGGGGGGAGGGCCCGCGGCCCGCGCGCCTCCGTGCTGCGCTTATATGCCCTCGGTTGCGCGTGGTGGGGGGAGGGCGGGCCAGAGTCTATATAGGGGGGCGGCGGGCGCGCTGGGCGCAGACCGTAGCCGACTCGCCAGCCGCTGCAGCTGCTGTTTGTGCACGTTTTGCTTTGCCCGAGGAAGGAAGGATGACAGGCCGCGGCAAGGGAGGAAAGGGGCTCGGCAAGGGTGGCGCCAAGCGGCACCGCAAGGTGTTGCGCGACAACATCCAGGGCATCACGAAGCCCGCCATCCGCCGCCTGGCTCGCAGGGGCGGCGTGAAGCGCATCTCTGGTCTGATCTACGAGGAGACCCGCGGGGTGCTGAAGGTGTTCCTGGAGAACGTGATCCGCGACGCGGTGACGTACACTGAGCACGCCAAGCGCAAGACTGTGACGGCCATGGACGTGGTGTACGCCCTGAAGAGGCAGGGGCGCACCCTGTACGGTTTCGGCGGTTAGGCTGCGTCGCAGCGGGCGCTGGCCTTCCCGCGGCCGTGCTTGTGGGTGGGAGAGACTAGAAAACGGCCCTTTTCAGGGCCACCACACTGTTCGGAAGTTGAAAAGTGCGAAAGAGTCTGTGTTGTTGTTGCTGCGTGTGTGCGCTGTGTTGTTTGTTTGTTTCTTTCTTTCTTTCCGTTTGAGCGACGTGATGTGACTGGGAGGGGAGAAGGAAAGGAAACGTGTCATGTGGCTGGCTGTGTGTGGAGCTGCTTCGTTTGTGTGTTTGTTATTGTGTGTCTTTGTATCGATCGCGACGGAGATGGCGGGCTGTGTGTTGTTGTGCGAGAGGCGGTGATTATTTGCTTGCGTGGTTTGGCTCTGTGTGTTTGTTTGCGGCGGCGGCGTTGGGGTTTCCGAGGCAAGGCGTGTGGGCATAGGCGGCCGGATCAGCTGTTTCGTTCGTGTCGACGGCCGTTGCGCGCGGGAGTGGAGGGCGGTGTGTCGACACGCCTCCCTTTAACAATGGTCATTATTGCTGCCGTTGTCGGTTTGGAAGGCGACTGCGACCGTGCAAAATGTGTGTGTGTGTGTGTGTGTTTTGGGCCACACGGGCTGTGTGGACGACAAGATGGCGGACGTGCGCCGGCGGCGGCTGTGCTGTGACGGTGCAAAGTTAAAACAAAACAAGGTGCGGCGAGGACGACTGAAATTTTGCTTTGGACGTAGGTTTGTGTGGTGGCCCTGAAAAGGGCCGATTGTTGTGGGCCGAGCCGGCAAAGCGCGTTGCGTGCAGGGGAGCACGCGGCGGCTGCGATTGCCTGGCCTCCTTTAGGCCTTCTTCTCGGTCTTCTTTGGCAGCAGGACGGCCTGGATGTTGGGCAGGACACCACCCTGTGCGATGGTGACGCCCGACAGGAGCTTGTTGAGCTCCTCGTCGTTGCGGATGGCAAGCTGCAGGTGGCGCGGGATGATGCGCGTCTTCTTGTTGTCGCGGGCCGCGTTTCCGGCCAGCTCGAGCACCTCAGCCGCGAGGTACTCCATGACGGCGGCGAGGTAGACGGGCGCCCCGGCGCCGACGCGCTCTGCGTAGTTTCCCTTGCGCAGGAGGCGGTGGATTCTGCCGACCGGGAACTGGAGCCCAGCCCTGCTTGAGCGGGACTTTGACTTGCCCTTGACTTTGCCTCCCTTTCCGCGTCCGGACATGGCGATGGGCTAGCGACGGTGCACACGAAACGGAAACGAAAACGACCGGTGCGAGCGGCAGCGAGTCGAGCAGCGGAGTTTTTTTTTTTTTTTTTTTTTTTTTTTTTTTTTCATTCCTCCACCGGAAGGGTGGGGCGGGCTCATGGAGGGCTTATTGCCGCTTTGGAGCCTTAGCATATTCTTACGTTTTTCTGTGGTGGTACCATTTATTTTGCTTCATAGGGTATAGGATCTTTCTTTGTTTTTGGTTTGGTTTCTGAATTTTTTGTTCTTTTCTTTTTGATATTATTGTCATTTTGCACTTTTTGTGCAGGGGGATATACGCAACTCCGGTATTTACCTTACGGCTGAGGGAAACCCCCTAAAACCTCAGCTGGAGTTGGGTTGGGTTCCTTGTTCTTGTGTCTTTTTTTTTTTTTTTTTTTTTTTTTTTTTTTTTTTTTTTTTTTGTATTTTATTGTGTTTGTAGGTGATGTGGTAATTCCTTGTCTTCTGTGATGGTCTTGATGTCTGGGTGTTTCCCTGGATGGATTTTTTCTGTCGCTATTGCTATTATGAGTGGCGGATACGGGTATTTAAATCTAGGTATGTTTAGGTGATATGGAGTTCTCTGTATGAGCTGTTTTATATTTTCATTTGTTTGTAACCTATTGTTTCCGTATGTGGCAATTTGTTTTAGGAGTCGGTTTTCCATTGGGTCAATCCCAAGAGTGGTGTGTAGCGTGGCTGTCCGTTCATATGGGATTTTGCCGATTGTCCTCAGCATTCTTCTATCTGCGGACATTATCTTGTTGCACTGGGTTGTTGTTCCGCACCAGGCTATCGCACCATATTCTATGATTGGTCGTACGTACATTTTGTATATGTGTAGTGCCACAGGTGTAGAGGCTCCTCCATTTCGGTGTTGAAGTAGTCGGATCCTAGTTAGTTTTGCGTTTGCCATTCCTATTTTTTGCGTGGTGTTCCTCTCCCAGTTAAGCAGATTGTCAATTTCAAGTCCAAGGTATTTCGCTGTCTTTGTTGGTTCAAGTTTCTGTCCCCATAGTGCTATTTGGGCGTTCTTTGGGTCTTGTTTATTATCTTGTGTTAGATTTCTATGCCTTATTATCAGTAGTTGTGATTTAGTAGGGTTGGGGCGGATTCTCCAGACCGACATCCATTCTTCTAGCGCCTGGATGTATCTATTTGTTTTTGAGGCTATTAGTTCTGTAGTAGCCGCCTGACACCAGAAAGCTGTATCATCGGCGTAGAGGGCTATTTCCTCGTTTAGTCCTACTGGAATTGGGATGTCAGCTGTGTATAAGTTATAGAGCAGTGGCGATATTATGGCTCCTTGGGGTACGCCTGCCTTTGGTTGGAATCTCTCGGACAGTTCGCTCCCTACTTTAATTCGGATGTACCGCTCCGTTATTATGTTTTGTATGAGCTTTATTGTCTCGATTGGGATTCTGTATCTGATGAGCTTGTTAATCAGACCCATATGCCATACTTTATCAAAGGCCCTTTCAATGTCCAGTAGGAGCGTTGCTGCCGCGTTTCCGCTGTTTATTGCCTCAACGCTACTACTGATCATTCTTAAGATCGGGTCTATTGTGCTTCTGTTTTTTCGGAAGCCTGCTTGTTCGTCAGGTAGTATATTTTTGTTGTCCGCGAATTTTTGTAGTCTTTCTGTTAGAATAGTTTCGAATGTTTTGGCGATAACCGGTAGTAGGGCAATGGGTCTGTATGACCTGGCGTCGTGTTTTGGTTTGTTGGGTTTCGGTAGCATCCTAATCTCAGCATTTTTCCACTGCTGTGGTGTTTTATGTAGATTTAGTGCTGCGTTGTAGAGTTTCTGTAGTGCTGGTGTTATTATGTCTGCTGGTATTAGTCTCAGGTGCCTGCGAGTGATGCCGTCCGCGCCTGGTGCCGTGACTTTTCCGCTGGCTATTGCCTGTCTGATTTCTGTTGTCGTGATATCTGTTAGAAGTGCCATTTGGTCTTCGTCGTATATGTTGTGATACGTTTCTTCCAGGTGTTTGGTGGTTTCCATCTCTATTGTTCTTTGTTGTTTGTCGTCGAACCTGGCGTCTAGCGGGTGTGTGTAAACTTCTTTTAGTGTTTCCATGAATGCTTGGGCTTTGTCTCTTTCAGATGTCGTTATTTCACCGTTAACGATTAGTGGTGTTTCTTCGCCTTGTTTTTGTTCTGTAATTCTTTTGAATTTACGCCAAAAGTCTGCTGGATCTTTTGGATCAAGTTTTTGTATTTTTTCATTCAGAGTTTTGGCTCTGTACTCCCTGAGTAGGTGCCTGACTTGTCCATTTAACCTGTTCCACTGATTTTTTACAGTTGGGTCCCCAGTCCTCTTGTATTGGGCATAGACCTGCCTTTTTTGTTTAATTAGTGTCAGGATGGTTGCCGGAATCTTAGGTCTCCCCTCTATTATGGTCCTTGTTGGTGCACTAATTTCTATGGCTTCATTGATTGTGCTTGTTATGTGTTCGTTAAGTGTTTCCATGTCGTTCTCCGTCGTTATGTCCGCGTCGGTTATTGTAAGGTTTTGCGTTATGTGTTGGACGTATTTTTCTGCATCTATATTTTTTCTGTCTTTAAATGTCTTTTTCTCTGGTTTCGTTGTTTCGGGGTAAAGTAGCGTTGTTTTCATGAGTAGTGGTAGATGGTCGCTGCCGATGCTTTCTCCTATTGTTATATCCCCTATGTGCCGCGCTATGTTGGTTGTGATGAGTACATGGTCTGGTATTGAGGTTCCCGTGTGGTTTATGAATGTTGGCTCTTCATTGGGTAACTTTATGATGTGTTCGTTCTCCTGTAGTAGTTCCTCCAGTATTGTTCCATTTCTGTTAGTCCTATGGTCTCCAAAGTTGACGGATCTGGCGTTGAAGTCTCCGAATATGATGCTTGGCCCCAATGTGGTTATGTGTTGTATTAAGTTTTTCGATAGTTCCTCGGTTGGCGGCACATAAAGTATGGCTACGTGTACTGTTTTTATATGTCTGGTCGCTACTTTAATTACAATGATTTGTTGGTCGTCGTAGCATTGTGGGAGCTGTATCTGTACTGCTGGTATTTTTTTGTGATGTAACAGTGCTACTCCCCCGTGGGCCCATCCCCTGTGTCTGGCTTCTGTTATGGAATCCTTGCGGTAGCATGTGTGGTTTGATATGCTGATGGGTGCCTGTCCTGCCCTGGTTTCTGTGATACCTAGTATTTGCACATTTTCGCCCCTTATGAGCCGCTCAATGAGCGGTTTCTTCGTGTTAAAACCATTGGCATTAACGAAGCCGAGTTTCGCACTGTTCTTGATCATGTCTGCGAAGGTGATTGATTATTTGTGTGGTTGTTTCTCTCCCCCTGCGCTTTTTTGTTGTCGCTGACTGGTGAGATGCTGAAGTGGACCTTGTTCCATGCCTGTGTGACGTTTATTTCGCGTTTAAAGAAGGTTTTGGAGACCTCCCTCATAGCGCTCAGGACCAGGTTTTTTCTGTCTGGAAGTATGTTCATTAGGGCGAGTGTTGTTGCCCTGAGGAAGTCTTCGCATGCTACCGCTTGTGGTTCATCGCATTTGTTGCCAGTTGTTTTTATGTGCACGGGTTCGTCGGTGCATATAATTTTAGCCGTCGCTTCGATTGATGTCGGCGCCTTTGGGCGCTTGGGGCATTTGACGTCTGTTGATAGGTGTTCACCTGAGCAGTTTACGCAAATTGGTTTGCCAGGTTCTTGTTGGCATGCCGCGATTACGTGTGGGCCTCCGCACCTATTGCATCGGATTTTGCTTTTGCAATTTTCTGTGGTGTGTTCAAATGTGTGACATTTGGCGCACTGTGCAGGCTGTGGTGGTGGTATGTGCGATTCTTCAACTGGGTGGAACTTGCAGAATAGTTTGAAATGGTTCTTTAACAGGCTGTCGATTGTGTCTTTACTTCTGGTGATTACCCGCATTTTTTGTATGGGTTTTCCATATTCCCTGGACATGATCCTTTTCACTTTTGTGTATTGCAGTCCTAAGTTCGTTAGCTCTTCCTCAATGTCTTTTTCTGTTATTTCGTACTCGACTTTTGTGATGACTACACTGAGCAGTGGTTCGTTAAAGTGTTTTTGTTGTGTTTGACGGAAGGGTTTGCTAATTCTGCTGACTTTTGCCTCTGGTCGGTATTGGGTACAGATGGTTTTGTGGATTATGGTTTCTATGTCAGGGTGTTGGCTTGTTATGAGCGCTGTCTGATTTCTGTGTACTTCCATGGTTGTAATATGTTGGAGTACATTGTATCTCTTTAGTTGTTCGTAGAGTGTTTTTTGCGTTTCGTCTGAGTTGAGATTTTCAACTTTTAGTTTGATTTCTTCTCTGGTTTGAATTACTGGTTGTTCTTGAGTGTCCGTTTTGTCTGCCGTGTTACGTCGTGTACGCTTGCTGGTTATTGTCTCCCATTCCCCGTCGTCATCATCTTGTTCCCCAGTTTTTTTGTGTGTTTCTGTCGTTTCTTGTGTGCTCTGATGGAGTGGTGGGTTGTCCTGTAGCTGTGGTTTGTCGATCGGTGACTCCTTATTTGTTGTTTGTGGCGCTTTTGTCTGCTTCGGTTTTGAGTCCCCAGGTTTTTTGGGTCTTGACTTTGGGTTAGTGCTCGTCTTCCTAGTCCGTTTGCGGTCTCCAGTTTGTTGACTTTCGTCATCCGTTGCGTCAGACAGTATTTTGTCCGATGCGTGGGCGGGTGCTGGGTCGTGATTCGGTGGTGGCATCAACTCTTGGTCCGGTGTCAGTGGCAGGGTCGGATTTGGGTTCGCGGTCGTCATCGTCGGTGCAGTGTTGTCACCCGCAATGATGATGCGCGAGCTTTCGCACGCGCTGGTAGTCGCGTGGGACGACATGTCGTCCTTCCGCGTGTTGCTGTGTTATGGCAGTAGTTTTTCTGTGTGGTGTAATGTGTGTAATGTGAAACTCACCCTATTATTCTGGCCTTTGCGCTGCAAGCGCGGGCTGGTCTGTCCGCGGACAGGGCCCTGACTTGCGACAATCCCTGACTATCGGTTTCCCTACGTTCCAGCTTTCCAGAACATCTCGCCTAGCTGTGATGGGAGACACGACAATTTGCTTTTATATCTTGGAGTGAACTCAGGACGGGAGTGCGCTTACACATCAGTGGAAGGCATTTCCCGCTTCCTTTGTTCGCTCTTTGTGTTCTCGAGGCTCGAGGCTAGCAGCACAGAGTCCGCGTCGCAGCGAGTCAAGCACAGGAGTGCGTGCCGGCGCAGCCGGGGTGGGGGTGCTTTATGGGCTCGGGTGCGGCGGCCGGTTGCGCGCGCGCCCCATTGGTCGGCGGCCGCAACAGGGCGAGCTGGTAAAGGTGCGGCGGCGGCTGGCGGCGGGTGCCACTGTGTGGGGAGACGCTGACTAGAGCGGAGCGCTTGCTACTGGTGTTGCTGCTGCCGTACGTTGGTTCGAGATGCCGCCCAAGACTAGCGGGAAGGCCGCCAAGAAGGCTGGCAAGGCGCAGAAGAACATTTCGAAGGGCGACAAGAAGAAGAAGCGCAAGAGGAAGGAGAGCTATGCCATCTACATCTACAAGGTGCTGAAGCAGGTGCACCCTGACACGGGCATCTCGTCGAAGGCGATGAGCATCATGAACAGCTTCGTGAACGACATTTTCGAGCGCATTGCGGCCGAGGCTTCTCGCCTGGCGCACTACAACAAGCGCTCGACCATCACGTCCCGCGAGATCCAGACCGCTGTGCGGCTGTTGCTGCCTGGCGAGCTGGCCAAGCACGCCGTGAGCGAGGGCACGAAGGCGGTGACCAAGTACACGAGCTCCAAGTAAGGAGGTGGCTCTGGAATGGAAGGAAGGAAGGATGGAGAAGGCTCCTCCGTTGCGAGAGCGGCAAAACGGCCCTTTTCAGGGCCACCAACTTGCCTTTTGCGGGAAGGGCGGAATTGTTGTTGTTGTTTGTGTGTGTGGACGGCTGTGATGTATGTGTGCATTTTGATTGTGGGTGGGGGGGCGCGTCAAAGCGTGTTGCGCGGGGTACGGCCACGAGGTTGGTCGCCGTGGCGTGGAATGGTGGCACGCCTCGTTGGCGTGGTTTTTGACCCATTGGTGTTGTTGGGGTGTGTGTGTGTGTTACCCGTCTGCGAGGGGGGACAGTGCGATCGGCGACTTTTGTGTCACCGTAACGACGGCCGTTTGCGGGTTTGTTTTTTTGCACATCATACATGGCGAGGGTGAAATGTGAAATGTTTTTGTTTGGTTTTTGTTTTGTTTTTTTGCCGCCCACTATTCCCTTTGCTGTACGCCGAGTTTGACAATGGTGCGACGTAACTGCAGCGTGGAGGTGTGTGAGTGACGTTGAAATGAACGTGCCATTAAGACGCATTGTTGTTGTATTGTACTGTACGTGTACGGCGACACGCACGATGATGTACCATTCGACTCTGATGTTTGATAGCCGTGTCTGACTGATTGCGTACGACGCACGCACACCGATGTCGTCATTCAAGATGCACGCTAGACGACGACGGCGGCGGCGGCGGTGGTCGTTTGTTTGGCGAATGTCTGTACACGTGTTTGTCTGTGTCCATCCGGTATGTATTTGTTTGTTTGAAAGTGTTTTGTGTGTCGGTGACGTGGTCCGATCCGTCGCCCCCTGAGTAACTGTCGATCGGCGCGATAGACCGGCGTCACGCAACTGAACCGAAGTCTTGGGCACACCCGTCATACTGTTGTACACCGTCGCGCTGAGAACGGTAACGAAAGGTTGACGTTGATCGGTCGAATGTCTGGGCAGAACGTGAGGAATGAGGCAAGAGTGCAAGGAGGGGGGGCAAAAGAGAGAGGAAGGGAAAAAGGGGAGAAACGCATTCGTAGAGCAACGGAACGTTCCCGTGTCGGAGGCGTATTGGAGCCGCACTGAAATGCGTTTAACGGCGGCGCGGCTGCAAGTGTCTGCCGTGGTGAACGTTACCTTTGACGGCTGCATTGGGCTTTGCCTTTGCTTTCGCTTTCGCTTTCGCGTTCGCTTTCGCTTTCCCGGATGTACGTAACGTTTGTTGATATGGTTCTGAGGAAGAGTGTATGACAGTGCCGTGCCGTCCATGTTCGTGTGCCCTCCCATTGTGTGTATGCTATTGTCTGTGTACTTGAATGATGTATGTAGGTGTTAGTGGACATGTTTTACCAGTGGGGGGAAATGGATCGTCGATAGTTGCCGTCACTCTGTCACGGTCGAGATGACGCACCCTCCGTACAGAAAGGTGTCGAGAAAGTGAGTGTGTGTGTGCGTCCGTGAATTGGCAGCGTTTGGAGGTGGGCGTGCCCTGCATGTGGCCCGGAAAAGGCTGTTCGTTAGGCGGTAGTGTTGTGTGGACAGGGGAGGGGCATGCGTAACGCTGCTGGCATGGCATTTCGGGAGATGGGAGGGGGCAAACGAGGAAACGAGGAGCGGCGGCCAAAGACGGGACGGGGAGGGGCGCGGTGTGGGTGGCTTGCGCCTGTGCTCGGCGTTGTGGTTTGTGCAAAAGAGGAGGAGAAAAACAATGTGAGTTGCCAGGGAGGGGAGCGGTGTTGTGTTGTGGTTGTCGTGGTGTAGCCGCAGACGCGGCTGTCAGTGAACGTGGCGAGACGGACGGATGCGCGGAGGGGCGGGGGCGGCGCATTTCGCCGGTGCCGTGCCGTGCCGTGCCTGAAAGCCGCGTGGTCGCTGTGTTGTTGGTGGCGTGGGGGCGAGGAGAGTACCGTACGGGTGTGCTTGTGCGCCGGAAATGGCACACTGCGCCCGCCCGTCTTGGAGGCTGATGGCTGTGGTGTGGAAATGGGGCGCGGTGATGTTGAAGCACAGAAAAGAAACCAAGAAAACGGAAGGCGTGATGCGGCGGTGGTGGTGAGAGCGGGAAAAACAAAACAAAAGAAAAAAAACAACAAAAAAAAAGAAGGAAAAACAACAAGAAACAAAAAAGAAAACAAAAAGTCTATCAATATTAAAATGTAAATGGAAATGGACCCAGGTATAACCTCCCTGCACAAATAGCAGAGAGTCCGATGATAATAAAAATGTGCCAGAATGTTAACGTCCCTACAAAACAAACCCAACGATAATATTAATGAAAGAGTGAACCGTATGTAACATTGCAACAGACATAATGAAACCTGATAAATTGTATAAGGGCAGCAGCCGTTGACCTTTGGCCCTGTATTCAGAATAAAAAGAGCCAAAGATCGTTACCCCAATGAAAAAGACACTGAAACACGTATGTAACATAGTAGCGATGGCGAGACATTGTAGCATCTGTGACCAGAGAGTTTGCGCTGGACTGCGCGAGTGTTGCGAGCGGTTCTCAGTCAGTCAGTCAGTCTGTGTAGTTGAGGGCTGTACTCTGTCAGTAGTCGTCGCGTGCAGTACGCTAATAGTCGTCATGCAGAGCGGTCGGTCAGTAGTAGCAGCCGAGTGCGGTTGTGTGATGTAGGCGGTCGGCAACACTGGTCAAGATGGTGAATAAGGTATACTGTTAATTGATATAATCGTTAGATAATGAGAAATTGTATTTATTGTAATTATTCTCCAACAAGTTCCCCAATAATAATTTTTATTTCAAAAGCATTTTTCAAACATTTAATCTTTTATTGAACTAAAGAGTTCGTTCCACTTCTTTGAAGAAAAATGTCACTAAAATCACAAAGAAAGAGAATATTATTATTTGCAATGCAGTTCCTCCAAGCGCTGCGCAACAACCAGAGCAGAAATGTGACATCCATTTATTCGGAGGTAAGACTTTAATTCTGATTGTTTTGCACAGGGCCAAAGACCGATATTTCGGTTTAATTGAAGTTTCTTGTCACTGAACGGACTTTTGTAAATGTTGTGTGAAGACTTTATATTTGAGTCAGATTGCGAATTGCACATTTTTGTTGCCATTTTCAATACCTCTCATTGTGGGCGAGGTTACAATTAGCGCAATGTCCATTAGCATCCGTAAATAACATTGTCCATTATTTTAAATATTGCTGGGAGGTTACAACACACACACACACACACACACACACACACAAAACAAAAAACAAAAAAAAACAAAAAATTGCATTTATATCCGCTCCTCAATTGTAGATACCCCTTACACAGCTGTGTGCAATGAATGAGTGCTGGCTGGTAATTAATTGCACTCCTTGGAGGGAAATGCCATAGGAAGTAGTCTTTAAAAAGTGAATGTTTTTCGTTAAGAGACAAAAGTTACTTTAGAAAAAAAGTAATAGTGGGGCTTTTGTTGTTGAACAAAATAAGTACAATGAACATACGTTATCAGATTTGCGCAATGCAGCGTCACACCACCTTTTGATTATAACACAATATACTATACATCGTCCCGAACCGTGACCAGAGTCGCGAGACGAGCAGAGCACGCCGCCGACGCCCGCTCAGTACAACCGTCCACCCGCTACTACTGTCGACCGACTACTACCTCTCCCGACTCGCGCTACAATATATATAACAACTGTTCCTGGCGACCCGGTGCGTGCAACTACTGTCGTCTGGCGCGGTCCAAGCGCCGACTAGCAGCGATAAAGAACTCTCTGGTCAGACAGAGATGCTGTCATGCCTCGCCATCGCTCTGGTAATGAATACATACGTGGTGCAGCGTGCGTACCACCGGAACACGCAGTGGCGGAGCCAAAGACTGTGTTGTCGAGGTCGAGTGCGAGTGGGAAGAGAGGCAGCGTCGGCACGGAGATGCAAGCGAGCGCGAGACGCACGGGGGCTGCGGCGTGGCGCGTTTGCGGTCGGCGCCTTTGGTGGCAACGGCCGGGACAAGCAGCGGTGTATGGTGTGGTGCGGGGCGGACAGGGGCGGAGGCGGCGCGACGACGGCATGGGGGCGAAAACGGGACGGGGGACGGCGGATGTTGAGAGGCGTCACGCGCGGACAGGACACAGACACAGAGACACACAGATTGGAAAGGGAGGGTGCGCGGTAGTAGTTGGGAATGTGCGTACCGTGCGGGATGGGAGTGGGCGAGGAACACGGTCGTGGCCCCTGTTTTGGGTGCGTGTGATGACGTCGGTGTGTTGTGGGAAGGGAAGGTGCTGTGGCGGCGGCGCGTAATGGGCGTAGGCCGAAAAGAGAAAGGAACGTGGGCAGTGTGTTGGCAAGCGTCGGTTCGACTGCGACGTTGATGGGCAGGGCAGGGCAAGGTTAATGGTGGTAGGAGTAGGCGTGTGGGCGCAAAAAATCTGCCGCTGCAGGCGGTGCCGTAACCGCCATGGCGGGAAGGAGAGAGGGCCAAAGAAAGAAAGAAAGAAAGAAGAAAACAAAAAAAAAAAAAAGGAGGGGGGGGGGGGGCGAAAGTGGAGAGGCGGTGGTGTGAGAAGGGCGGGGGCGGAAGGAAGGCAGGAAGGACAAGAGGCGAGGCGACGGCTTGCTTTGTGTATCGGTCGGTCTCTGGCTATGCTTCGTTTTCTGCAGCAGGGTCGGTGCGCGGCGTGGCTCGCGGCAGTGGGAACGCCTGGTGGCTGGACGGCCAGCAATGCGGTTGGATGGGCGGCCACAGCACCGCACCTGTGCCCGAGGAGGAGACGCTGGCGGCGGGCCCTGAGGTGAGGCCGGCTCGGCTGGGGCTGTGGATGTGTAGGTGTGCGCCGCTGCTGCAACAACGAGTAAAACGCGAGAAGAAGGGATGGCGGTAGAGAGGAAAAAAAGAAAAAGGTCGTGTTGTGTTGATGCGCAGGCAGACGCGTACAGAGGGACGAGCCCGGTCTGCAGCAGGGTGTGGCCGTGCCGAGTGCAGAGCAGCGGCGGCTCGGTTCGGTTCGGCCCGGCCCGGCGGGCCGCGCTGTTGTCGCGGACGTGAGCGCCCCCTGGCGGGTGGCCGGAGGCGGCGCGGCGTGTTGGACGTGTGGCTGGTGGCAGTGCACAATTTGCGAGTGGCTGGCGGTGTGGTGTGGCGGTTGGCGCGTCGGGCGGCGGAGAGGTATGTGTTGCGGGCGCCCTTTGCTGCGCTGCGTCGTTGCGTGTGCCGTACAGGGCGGGCGCTTGTCGACTGTGTGGGCGGTGTGGCGAATTGGCGTGAAACGGCTGCCGAGAGGTGTGTGGTAGCGAGCCGGTCGGTGGTGTCAGTGCGAAGGGGAATGTGCGTGCGTTTGGCGGTTTCGGTGTGCTTTTTGCGGCGTGAGAGTGGGAATTAGTGGGGCCGGCTGTTGTGTTGGTTCCTTGTGTCTTGTGTCGCGTAGCTTGATGGCAACGTGGAAGGACGCCGGTTTCGTTTCGAGCCTTGCGTGTGGTTGTCGACGTTGACTGGTTGGCGTGTGCCGATGCACGTGCATGTGTGGGTCGCGAGTGCGTTTTTGGCTGGCTGTGTGTGTGTGTGTGTGTGTTTTGGGGGGGAAGGGGGAGGCGGTGGTGAAAGTGCAGTCGTTGCCACGGGCGTCGTCGGGTGGGGCTGGGGCTGTGCGTCGTGGCGGAAAGGTGGTAGGTTGCGGGAAGCGAGCCCGTCGTTGACGGTGTCGCGTGAGTTGTGAATCGAGTGGGGCGCGGGGCGCGGGACAGGAGCAGCGTGCCGCTGCGTCGTGGTCGTCAGCAGAGGCTGTGCGTGTGCTTGTCCTTTTTGTGGGCGGTTCGTGCGAGGCGTTTTTGTTTTGTGTTGCCCTAGTTGTTAGTTTATTTTGTTTGTGTTTGTTATTTTGAGACGACGACTGGTTGGTGGCGTGCGCGCGAAGTGGCGGTGTGCGCTTCCCGTGTCGTTTGTGTTGTTTGGTTTTTTTGTTTTTGTGTGTTTTTTTTTTTTGTTTTTTTTTTTTTTTTTTTTTTTGCACTGGGCCCCGGTGGGTGGGTGCGTGTGTGTCGATTGCCGGCTGGCGAAAGGTGCGCCATCGGCGGGGTGGGTCGCCGGCACAAGTAGAGGCGGCGGCGTTGTTGCTGTTGTTGTGTGGTGTTTGTTTTGTTCGGCTGTGTCGGCGAGCTGTGTTGCGGTGCGTGTGAATGGTGGTGCAAAAGTGCTGGCGTTGGGGCTGCGACTGCGACGGCGACGGCGGCGAGCCGCGGGCGCGCCATTGATAGTGATGTTGTGAACAGCGGCTGTGTACGGTAGTGGTGTTGTTGTAGCACGACGTGCATCCGGGCCGGCGCGGAAAGCGCAGTTGCGGGCGGTTGCCCTTCGGTGCCAGCCATGTCGCGTGAGCGGCGGGTTGCTCTGGTGTCGACACGTGGTGCTCTGGGTTGTTGTGTGGTGCCCTTTGGCCGGTGGGGGTGGTTCGCGTGTGTCTCGTTCGCGCTCGGTGTCTGGTCGTGGTCGTGCTGCTCCCCCGTCTGTCGGCGGTTTCCGACGTCGTCTGTACGTTTTTGTTCGTTTGCGGCGTGCCTGCCGACGTCGTCCCGTCGCGACCTTTCAACCGAAAGTGTGGCGCCCGAAGGTGAACGAACGTAACCCTGACCTCGGCGCTTTACGCTGAGCCGAGCGAACCGAACCGAACCTAACCTGTGGTGTGGCGAGGTGAGCTCAGCCTGTGAGCCCCTAACGTCTACGTAAGGTAAGCTGTCCGGCTCACGCCTCACGTTTTTGAACGCTTTTTTAACCTACGTTTGACGCTTCTTAACCTAGCACTGACCCCTTAACCTAACGTGTAACCTAACCTAACCTAACCTAACCTAACCTAACCTAACCTAACCTAACCTAACCTCTGACGCCTGACGTGTTTGAATGCTTAACCTAAGTTTGACGCTTAACCTAACCCAAGTCCCCTTAACCTAACCCACGTCCACCTAACCTAACCTAACCTAACGTAGACGTGTAAACGTAATGTGTAACGCGTAACGTGTAAGGTCGGCTGTCGTGTGTGCTTGACGGCAGATTGGGTTGGTCTGTAGATTCGGATTGCGGTTTGCCTCGGTCGAGGGGTTGGGTCGGAAGCGGCGAGGGGCGGCGGCGCCTGTTGCGCAGGCGGCGTCCGTTTGCGGCGGGCAATTGTTGAGAAACGGCTGTGAATGTTGGCGGGCGAGAGGAGGAGGACGGCGCGCGATGTGGCCCGACGGCTGCGGGCCGATCGGGAAACGGCGGGAGGGCGACGGAAGGCGATGGGGCGGCGGAGGCGCGTTTGCACGGCCGTCATCGCCGCACGCCTCGGCTTGTGTGGCTGTGGCGCCGGCCGCGCTGGCCGGGCTGCCGCGGCGACGGTGTGGGAGTTTTGCCGAAGGTTTGGCCATTGTGGCGGGTCGTCGGCTGGGGCTGTGGGGGCGGCATTTGGGCGGGGGCGGCGATTCTCGGCGGGCCGACCCAGGCTGTAGCGCGCGGTAGCTGCAGTTTGGCCGTGGTTTGCGGCGCTGCCGTGGCGACTGGTTGGCGACTGTGGTGTGGCTGTGTGTAGCCCCATCCTCGGTGGTTTGAAAGGCGCGGGCGGTTGTGGCGCAGGTTTGGGGCTGCTCCGCACAGGCTGTCGGACGTTGGGCGGTAGCAAGCGCGGGAGGCGCGGCGCGGCGGCGCGCAGAGTGGCGGCCGCTCTCTCGGCCGTCCGCGCCCGCCCGCGACACTGGCTGGGCCTTGTGATTCTCTGCTCTGCTGCTGTGCTGTGCTTGCGTGCCTGCCTGCCGTCCCGCTCGCTCTCGCTGTGTGTTACGCGCGTCGTCGAAATGGCAGATCAGGCGGCTACGAACGAGACTGCTGCGGCACCCGCCGCCACCGGCACTACGAAGAAGGCCAAGTCTGCGTCGTCTGCGAAGAAGCCGCGCGCCAAGCCTGCGCACCCGCGCACCTCTGAGATGGTGACGGCCGCCATCAAGAGTCTGAAGGAGCGCGGCGGGTCGTCGCTGCAGGCGATCAAGAAGTACATAGCCGCGCACTACAAGCTGGACGCGGAGAAGCTGGCGCCGTTTATCAAGAAGTACCTCAAGTCGGCCGTCGTGGCGGGCGAGCTGGTGCAGACGAAGGGGAAGGGCGCGTCCGGCTCGTTCAAGCTTGCCGGCGCCGGCGGCGGGGGGGCGGCCGAGGGCGGCAAGGCTCGTGCTGGCGGTGCCAAGAAGAAGCGCGCCGCTCCGGCCAGCAAGGAGAAGAAGGGCGCCCGTGCGGCCGGCGCAAAGAAGGCTGGTGGCGTGAAGGCGGCGACCGGTCGGAAGGCGGGCGCCGCCAAGAAGGCGTCTGCGGCGTCGGCCGCGCCCGCGGGTGCGAAGAAGGCGGCTGCGGCCAAGCCGGCCAAGGCCAAGTCGCCGTCGAAGGCGAAGAAGGCCGCCAAGGTTCCGACGAAGAAGCCGAAGGCGCCGCGCCCGAAGAAGGCGACGACGCCGTCTAAGGCGAAGGCTTCGCCCAAGAAGAAGAAGTAGAGTAGAGGAGAAAGAGATGGGAGAAAGGAAGGGTTTGGCGCTTGACTCCGTCGTCCCCACCCCCCGTCGTCGTCTAGTGGCGCGCAAGAGACGCGCGGCCCAAAACGGCCCTTCTCAGGGCCATCAAAGCACGTCGGGGAAGGTTTTGATTGTCGTGTTGCGTTTGGTGTGGGTGTCTGTCTGGCGTTTCTGTATGCCCGTGGGGATGCTGTTTGCGTGCCGTGGTGGTTGGATTGCGGGGGTCGGTGGCGGGTGTGGGCGGCGGTAGCGGTAAGCGGTGTTGTTGTTGTTGTCGTGGTTGATTGTCGCCGTGTTTGTGGCGGCGGCCGACGGTTGGTTTTTCTGTCACGTTGTTTTGTTTGAATACGTTGGTTGGCTTGCCTGCGTTCGTTCGTCTCGGATGTCTGTCTTGTCGAGTCGTGTCTGGTCTTTGTTTTGTTTTGTTCCTTTGTGTGTGTGTGTGTGTGTGTGTTATGTTTTGCAACGGGGGGCACGTTGAGATGTGGAAGGAGTCGGCGGGGATTTCGGTGGCGCGTAGAGCGAGCGAGCGCGCGCGCCTGCCTGGCCGTTGGCCGTCGGAGTGGAGTGCGGGTTTTTTTTGTTTTCGAAACGAAAGCGGCGGCCGGCCAGCCACCCGTGCGGTGTGACGTCGGCCGTTGGGTATTGTGCGCTTTGAGCGCCGGGGAGGGATGATGTGTGATTGTTGCGCGCTGCTAGCAGGCAGGCAGAGTGAGCGGGTGTGGCGGACGGACGGGAAGTGGTGGTTTTTTTTTGTTTTTGGGTTGCGGGGCGAGAGGCAGGCGACCGACAAAGTTTGCTCGCGACGGAGAGATGTTAGTGGCCCTGAAAAGGGCCGTTTTTGTTTGTGCGGTGCGGTGCGGTGCGGTGCCGCGGCGCGGTTTAGGCGCGCTCGCCGCGGATGCGGCGCGCGAGCTGGATGTCCTTGGGCATGATGGTGACGCGCTTGGCGTGGATTGCGCACAGGTTGGTGTCTTCGAAGAGGCCGACGAGGTAGGCCTCGCTGGCCTCCTGCAGGGCCATGACTGCGGAGCTCTGGAAGCGCAGGTCGGTCTTGAAGTCCTGGGCGATCTCGCGCACTAGGCGCTGGAATGGCAGCTTGCGGATGAGCAGCTCTGTGCTCTTCTGGTAGCGCCTGATTTCTCGCAGGGCGACGGTGCCCGGCCTGTAGCGGTGGGGCTTCTTGACGCCTCCGGTGGCGGGCGCGCTCTTCCTCGCCGCCTTGGTGGCGAGCTGTTTGCGCGGCGCCTTTCCGCCGGTGGACTTGCGGGCCGTTTGCTTTGTGCGGGCCATGGCGGTAGCGGTAGCGGAGCGGCGTGCGTGGAGGTTAGGTGCGGCGCGGCGTCCGGTGCTGCCTTGACAACGGGCCCGCGCGCCTCCGTGCTGCGCTTATATGCCCTCGGTTGCGCGTGGTGGGGGGAGGGCGGGCCAGAGTCTATATAGGGGGGCGGCGGGCGCGCTGGGCGCAGACCGTAGCCGACTCGCCAGCCGCTGCAGCTGCTGTTTGTGCACGTTTTGCTTTGCCCGAGGAAGGAAGGATGACAGGCCGCGGCAAGGGAGGAAAGGGGCTCGGCAAGGGTGGCGCCAAGCGGCACCGCAAGGTGTTGCGCGACAACATCCAGGGCATCACGAAGCCCGCCATCCGCCGCCTGGCTCGCAGGGGCGGCGTGAAGCGCATCTCTGGTCTGATCTACGAGGAGACCCGCGGGGTGCTGAAGGTGTTCCTGGAGAACGTGATCCGCGACGCGGTGACGTACACTGAGCACGCCAAGCGCAAGACTGTGACGGCCATGGACGTGGTGTACGCCCTGAAGAGGCAGGGGCGCACCCTGTACGGTTTCGGCGGTTAGGCTGCGTCGCAGCGGGCGCTGGCCTTCCCGCGGCCGTGCTTGTGGGTGGGAGAGACTAGAAAACGGCCCTTTTCAGGGCCACCACACTGTTCGGAAGTTGAAAAGTGCGAAAGAGTCTGTGTTGTTGTTGCTGCGTGTGTGCGCTGTGTTGTTTGTTTGTTTCTTTCTTTCTTTCCGTTTGAGCGACGTGATGTGACTGGGAGGGGAGAAGGAAAGGAAACGTGTCATGTGGCTGGCTGTGTGTGGAGCTGCTTCGTTTGTGTGTTTGTTATTGTGTGTCTTTGTATCGATCGCGACGGAGATGGCGGGCTGTGTGTTGTTGTGCGAGAGGCGGTGATTATTTGCTTGCGTGGTTTGGCTCTGTGTGTTTGTTTGCGGCGGCGGCGTTGGGGTTTCCGAGGCAAGGCGTGTGGGCATAGGCGGCCGGATCAGCTGTTTCGTTCGTGTCGACGGCCGTTGCGCGCGGGAGTGGAGGGCGGTGTGTCGACACGCCTCCCTTTAACAATGGTCATTATTGCTGCCGTTGTCGGTTTGGAAGGCGACTGCGACCGTGCAAAATGTGTGTGTGTGTGTGTGTGTTTTGGGCCACACGGGCTGTGTGGACGACAAGATGGCGGACGTGCGCCGGCGGCGGCTGTGCTGTGACGGTGCAAAGTTAAAACAAAACAAGGTGCGGCGAGGACGACTGAAATTTTGCTTTGGACGTAGGTTTGTGTGGTGGCCCTGAAAAGGGCCGATTGTTGTGGGCCGAGCCGGCAAAGCGCGTTGCGTGCAGGGGAGCACGCGGCGGCTGCGATTGCCTGGCCTCCTTTAGGCCTTCTTCTCGGTCTTCTTTGGCAGCAGGACGGCCTGGATGTTGGGCAGGACACCACCCTGTGCGATGGTGACGCCCGACAGGAGCTTGTTGAGCTCCTCGTCGTTGCGGATGGCAAGCTGCAGGTGGCGCGGGATGATGCGCGTCTTCTTGTTGTCGCGGGCCGCGTTTCCGGCCAGCTCGAGCACCTCAGCCGCGAGGTACTCCATGACGGCGGCGAGGTAGACGGGCGCCCCGGCGCCGACGCGCTCTGCGTAGTTTCCCTTGCGCAGGAGGCGGTGGATTCTGCCGACCGGGAACTGGAGCCCAGCCCTGCTTGAGCGGGACTTTGACTTGCCCTTGACTTTGCCTCCCTTTCCGCGTCCGGACATGGCGATGGGCTAGCGACGGTGCACACGAAACGGAAACGAAAACGACCGGTGCGAGCGGCAGCGAGTCGAGCAGCGGAGTGCGTGCCGGCGCAGCCGGGGTGGGGGTGCTTTATGGGCTCGGGTGCGGCGGCCGGTTGCGCGCGCGCCCCATTGGTCGGCGGCCGCAACAGGGCGAGCTGGTAAAGGTGCGGCGGCGGCTGGCGGCGGGTGCCACTGTGTGGGGAGACGCTGACTAGAGCGGAGCGCTTGCTACTGGTGTTGCTGCTGCCGTACGTTGGTTCGAGATGCCGCCCAAGACTAGCGGGAAGGCCGCCAAGAAGGCTGGCAAGGCGCAGAAGAACATTTCGAAGGGCGACAAGAAGAAGAAGCGCAAGAGGAAGGAGAGCTATGCCATCTACATCTACAAGGTGCTGAAGCAGGTGCACCCTGACACGGGCATCTCGTCGAAGGCGATGAGCATCATGAACAGCTTCGTGAACGACATTTTCGAGCGCATTGCGGCCGAGGCTTCTCGCCTGGCGCACTACAACAAGCGCTCGACCATCACGTCCCGCGAGATCCAGACCGCTGTGCGGCTGTTGCTGCCTGGCGAGCTGGCCAAGCACGCCGTGAGCGAGGGCACGAAGGCGGTGACCAAGTACACGAGCTCCAAGTAAGGAGGTGGCTCTGGAATGGAAGGAAGGAAGGATGGAGAAGGCTCCTCCGTTGCGAGAGCGGCAAAACGGCCCTTTTCAGGGCCACCAACTTGCCTTTTGCGGGAAGGGCGGAATTGTTGTTGTTGTTTGTGTGTGTGGACGGCTGTGATGTATGTGTGCATTTTGATTGTGGGTGGGGGGGCGCGTCAAAGCGTGTTGCGCGGGGTACGGCCACGAGGTTGGTCGCCGTGGCGTGGAATGGTGGCACGCCTCGTTGGCGTGGTTTTTGACCCATTGGTGTTGTTGGGGTGTGTGTGTGTGTTACCCGTCTGCGAGGGGGGACAGTGCGATCGGCGACTTTTGTGTCACCGTAACGACGGCCGTTTGCGGGTTTGTTTTTTTGCACATCATACATGGCGAGGGTGAAATGTGAAATGTTTTTGTTTGGTTTTTGTTTTGTTTTTTTGCCGCCCACTATTCCCTTTGCTGTACGCCGAGTTTGACAATGGTGCGACGTAACTGCAGCGTGGAGGTGTGTGAGTGACGTTGAAATGAACGTGCCATTAAGACGCATTGTTGTTGTATTGTACTGTACGTGTACGGCGACACGCACGATGATGTACCATTCGACTCTGATGTTTGATAGCCGTGTCTGACTGATTGCGTACGACGCACGCACACCGATGTCGTCATTCAAGATGCACGCTAGACGACGACGGCGGCGGCGGCGGTGGTCGTTTGTTTGGCGAATGTCTGTACACGTGTTTGTCTGTGTCCATCCGGTATGTATTTGTTTGTTTGAAAGTGTTTTGTGTGTCGGTGACGTGGTCCGATCCGTCGCCCCCTGAGTAACTGTCGATCGGCGCGATAGACCGGCGTCACGCAACTGAACCGAAGTCTTGGGCACACCCGTCATACTGTTGTACACCGTCGCGCTGAGAACGGTAACGAAAGGTTGACGTTGATCGGTCGAATGTCTGGGCAGAACGTGAGGAATGAGGCAAGAGTGCAAGGAGGGGGGGCAAAAGAGAGAGGAAGGGAAAAAGGGGAGAAACGCATTCGTAGAGCAACGGAACGTTCCCGTGTCGGAGGCGTATTGGAGCCGCACTGAAATGCGTTTAACGGCGGCGCGGCTGCAAGTGTCTGCCGTGGTGAACGTTACCTTTGACGGCTGCATTGGGCTTTGCCTTTGCTTTCGCTTTCGCTTTCGCGTTCGCTTTCGCTTTCCCGGATGTACGTAACGTTTGTTGATATGGTTCTGAGGAAGAGTGTATGACAGTGCCGTGCCGTCCATGTTCGTGTGCCCTCCCATTGTGTGTATGCTATTGTCTGTGTACTTGAATGATGTATGTAGGTGTTAGTGGACATGTTTTACCAGTGGGGGGAAATGGATCGTCGATAGTTGCCGTCACTCTGTCACGGTCGAGATGACGCACCCTCCGTACAGAAAGGTGTCGAGAAAGTGAGTGTGTGTGTGCGTCCGTGAATTGGCAGCGTTTGGAGGTGGGCGTGCCCTGCATGTGGCCCGGAAAAGGCTGTTCGTTAGGCGGTAGTGTTGTGTGGACAGGGGAGGGGCATGCGTAACGCTGCTGGCATGGCATTTCGGGAGATGGGAGGGGGCAAACGAGGAAACGAGGAGCGGCGGCCAAAGACGGGACGGGGAGGGGCGCGGTGTGGGTGGCTTGCGCCTGTGCTCGGCGTTGTGGTTTGTGCAAAAGAGGAGGAGAAAAACAATGTGAGTTGCCAGGGAGGGGAGCGGTGTTGTGTTGTGGTTGTCGTGGTGTAGCCGCAGACGCGGCTGTCAGTGAACGTGGCGAGACGGACGGATGCGCGGAGGGGCGGGGGCGGCGCATTTCGCCGGTGCCGTGCCGTGCCGTGCCTGAAAGCCGCGTGGTCGCTGTGTTGTTGGTGGCGTGGGGGCGAGGAGAGTACCGTACGGGTGTGCTTGTGCGCCGGAAATGGCACACTGCGCCCGCCCGTCTTGGAGGCTGATGGCTGTGGTGTGGAAATGGGGCGCGGTGATGTTGAAGCACAGAAAAGAAACCAAGAAAACGGAAGGCGTGATGCGGCGGTGGTGGTGAGAGCGGGAAAAACAAAACAAAAGAAAAAAAACAACAAAAAAAAAGAAGGAAAAACAACAAGAAACAAAAAAGAAAACAAAAAGTCTATCAATATTAAAATGTAAATGGAAATGGACCCAGGTATAACCTCCCTGCACAAATAGCAGAGAGTCCGATGATAATAAAAATGTGCCAGAATGTTAACGTCCCTACAAAACAAACCCAACGATAATATTAATGAAAGAGTGAACCGTATGTAACATTGCAACAGACATAATGAAACCTGATAAATTGTATAAGGGCAGCAGCCGTTGACCTTTGGCCCTGTATTCAGAATAAAAAGAGCCAAAGATCGTTACCCCAATGAAAAAGACACTGAAACACGTATGTAACATAGTAGCGATGGCGAGACATTGTAGCATCTGTGACCAGAGAGTTTGCGCTGGACTGCGCGAGTGTTGCGAGCGGTTCTCAGTCAGTCAGTCAGTCTGTGTAGTTGAGGGCTGTACTCTGTCAGTAGTCGTCGCGTGCAGTACGCTAATAGTCGTCATGCAGAGCGGTCGGTCAGTAGTAGCAGCCGAGTGCGGTTGTGTGATGTAGGCGGTCGGCAACACTGGTCAAGATGGTGAATAAGGTATACTGTTAATTGATATAATCGTTAGATAATGAGAAATTGTATTTATTGTAATTATTCTCCAACAAGTTCCCCAATAATAATTTTTATTTCAAAAGCATTTTTCAAACATTTAATCTTTTATTGAACTAAAGAGTTCGTTCCACTTCTTTGAAGAAAAATGTCACTAAAATCACAAAGAAAGAGAATATTATTATTTGCAATGCAGTTCCTCCAAGCGCTGCGCAACAACCAGAGCAGAAATGTGACATCCATTTATTCGGAGGTAAGACTTTAATTCTGATTGTTTTGCACAGGGCCAAAGACCGATATTTCGGTTTAATTGAAGTTTCTTGTCACTGAACGGACTTTTGTAAATGTTGTGTGAAGACTTTATATTTGAGTCAGATTGCGAATTGCACATTTTTGTTGCCATTTTCAATACCTCTCATTGTGGGCGAGGTTACAATTAGCGCAATGTCCATTAGCATCCGTAAATAACATTGTCCATTATTTTAAATATTGCTGGGAGGTTACAACACACACACACACACACACACACACACACAAAACAAAAAACAAAAAAAAACAAAAAATTGCATTTATATCCGCTCCTCAATTGTAGATACCCCTTACACAGCTGTGTGCAATGAATGAGTGCTGGCTGGTAATTAATTGCACTCCTTGGAGGGAAATGCCATAGGAAGTAGTCTTTAAAAAGTGAATGTTTTTCGTTAAGAGACAAAAGTTACTTTAGAAAAAAAGTAATAGTGGGGCTTTTGTTGTTGAACAAAATAAGTACAATGAACATACGTTATCAGATTTGCGCAATGCAGCGTCACACCACCTTTTGATTATAACACAATATACTATACATCGTCCCGAACCGTGACCAGAGTCGCGAGACGAGCAGAGCACGCCGCCGACGCCCGCTCAGTACAACCGTCCACCCGCTACTACTGTCGACCGACTACTACCTCTCCCGACTCGCGCTACAATATATATAACAACTGTTCCTGGCGACCCGGTGCGTGCAACTACTGTCGTCTGGCGCGGTCCAAGCGCCGACTAGCAGCGATAAAGAACTCTCTGGTCAGACAGAGATGCTGTCATGCCTCGCCATCGCTCTGGTAATGAATACATACGTGGTGCAGCGTGCGTACCACCGGAACACGCAGTGGCGGAGCCAAAGACTGTGTTGTCGAGGTCGAGTGCGAGTGGGAAGAGAGGCAGCGTCGGCACGGAGATGCAAGCGAGCGCGAGACGCACGGGGGCTGCGGCGTGGCGCGTTTGCGGTCGGCGCCTTTGGTGGCAACGGCCGGGACAAGCAGCGGTGTATGGTGTGGTGCGGGGCGGACAGGGGCGGAGGCGGCGCGACGACGGCATGGGGGCGAAAACGGGACGGGGGACGGCGGATGTTGAGAGGCGTCACGCGCGGACAGGACACAGACACAGAGACACACAGATTGGAAAGGGAGGGTGCGCGGTAGTAGTTGGGAATGTGCGTACCGTGCGGGATGGGAGTGGGCGAGGAACACGGTCGTGGCCCCTGTTTTGGGTGCGTGTGATGACGTCGGTGTGTTGTGGGAAGGGAAGGTGCTGTGGCGGCGGCGCGTAATGGGCGTAGGCCGAAAAGAGAAAGGAACGTGGGCAGTGTGTTGGCAAGCGTCGGTTCGACTGCGACGTTGATGGGCAGGGCAGGGCAAGGTTAATGGTGGTAGGAGTAGGCGTGTGGGCGCAAAAAATCTGCCGCTGCAGGCGGTGCCGTAACCGCCATGGCGGGAAGGAGAGAGGGCCAAAGAAAGAAAGAAAGAAAGAAGAAAACAAAAAAAAAAAAAGGAGGGGGGGGGGGGGCGAAAGTGGAGAGGCGGTGGTGTGAGAAGGGCGGGGGCGGAAGGAAGGCAGGAAGGACAAGAGGCGAGGCGACGGCTTGCTTTGTGTATCGGTCGGTCTCTGGCTATGCTTCGTTTTCTGCAGCAGGGTCGGTGCGCGGCGTGGCTCGCGGCAGTGGGAACGCCTGGTGGCTGGACGGCCAGCAATGCGGTTGGATGGGCGGCCACAGCACCGCACCTGTGCCCGAGGAGGAGACGCTGGCGGCGGGCCCTGAGGTGAGGCCGGCTCGGCTGGGGCTGTGGATGTGTAGGTGTGCGCCGCTGCTGCAACAACGAGTAAAACGCGAGAAGAAGGGATGGCGGTAGAGAGGAAAAAAAGAAAAAGGTCGTGTTGTGTTGATGCGCAGGCAGACGCGTACAGAGGGACGAGCCCGGTCTGCAGCAGGGTGTGGCCGTGCCGAGTGCAGAGCAGCGGCGGCTCGGTTCTGTTCGGCCCGGCCCGGCGGGCCGCGCTGTTGTCGCGGACGTGAGCGCCCCCTGGCGGGTGGCCGGAGGCGGCGCGGCGTGTTGGACGTGTGGCTGGTGGCAGTGCACAATTTGCGAGTGGCTGGCGGTGTGGTGTGGCGGTTGGCGCGTCGGGCGGCGGAGAGGTATGTGTTGCGGGCGCCCTTTGCTGCGCTGCGTCGTTGCGTGTGCCGTACAGGGCGGGCGCTTGTCGACTGTGTGGGCGGTGTGGCGAATTGGCGTGAAACGGCTGCCGAGAGGTGTGTGGTAGCGAGCCGGTCGGTGGTGTCAGTGCGAAGGGGAATGTGCGTGCGTTTGGCGGTTTCGGTGTGCTTTTTGCGGCGTGAGAGTGGGAATTAGTGGGGCCGGCTGTTGTGTTGGTTCCTTGTGTCTTGTGTCGCGTAGCTTGATGGCAACGTGGAAGGACGCCGGTTTCGTTTCGAGCCTTGCGTGTGGTTGTCGACGTTGACTGGTTGGCGTGTGCCGATGCACGTGCATGTGTGGGTCGCGAGTGCGTTTTTGGCTGGCTGTGTGTGTGTGTGTGTGTGTTTTGGGGGGGAAGGGGGAGGCGGTGGTGAAAGTGCAGTCGTTGCCACGGGCGTCGTCGGGTGGGGCTGGGGCTGTGCGTCGTGGCGGAAAGGTGGTAGGTTGCGGGAAGCGAGCCCGTCGTTGACGGTGTCGCGTGAGTTGTGAATCGAGTGGGGCGCGGGGCGCGGGACAGGAGCAGCGTGCCGCTGCGTCGTGGTCGTCAGCAGAGGCTGTGCGTGTGCTTGTCCTTTTTGTGGGCGGTTCGTGCGAGGCGTTTTTGTTTTGTGTTGCCCTAGTTGTTAGTTTATTTTGTTTGTGTTTGTTATTTTGAGACGACGACTGGTTGGTGGCGTGCGCGCGAAGTGGCGGTGTGCGCTTCCCGTGTCGTTTGTGTTGTTTGGTTTTTTTGTTTTTGTGTGTTTTTTTTTTTTGTTTTTTTTTTTTTTTTTTTTTTTTTGCACTGGGCCCCGGTGGGTGGGTGCGTGTGTGTCGATTGCCGGCTGGCGAAAGGTGCGCCATCGGCGGGGTGGGTCGCCGGCACAAGTAGAGGCGGCGGCGTTGTTGCTGTTGTTGTGTGGTGTTTGTTTTGTTCGGCTGTGTCGGCGAGCTGTGTTGCGGTGCGTGTGAATGGTGGTGCAAAAGTGCTGGCGTTGGGGCTGCGACTGCGACGGCGACGGCGGCGAGCCGCGGGCGCGCCATTGATAGTGATGTTGTGAACAGCGGCTGTGTACGGTAGTGGTGTTGTTGTAGCACGACGTGCATCCGGGCCGGCGCGGAAAGCGCAGTTGCGGGCGGTTGCCCTTCGGTGCCAGCCATGTCGCGTGAGCGGCGGGTTGCTCTGGTGTCGACACGTGGTGCTCTGGGTTGTTGTGTGGTGCCCTTTGGCCGGTGGGGGTGGTTCGCGTGTGTCTCGTTCGCGCTCGGTGTCTGGTCGTGGTCGTGCTGCTCCCCCGTCTGTCGGCGGTTTCCGACGTCGTCTGTACGTTTTTGTTCGTTTGCGGCGTGCCTGCCGACGTCGTCCCGTCGCGACCTTTCAACCGAAAGTGTGGCGCCCGAAGGTGAACGAACGTAACCCTGACCTCGGCGCTTTACGCTGAGCCGAGCGAACCGAACCGAACCTAACCTGTGGTGTGGCGAGGTGAGCTCAGCCTGTGAGCCCCTAACGTCTACGTAAGGTAAGCTGTCCGGCTCACGCCTCACGTTTTTGAACGCTTTTTTAACCTACGTTTGACGCTTCTTAACCTAGCACTGACCCCTTAACCTAACGTGTAACCTAACCTAACCTAACCTAACCTAACCTAACCTAACCTAACCTAACCTAACCTCTGACGCCTGACGTGTTTGAATGCTTAACCTAAGTTTGACGCTTAACCTAACCCAAGTCCCCTTAACCTAACCCACGTCCACCTAACCTAACCTAACCTAACGTAGACGTGTAAACGTAATGTGTAACGCGTAACGTGTAAGGTCGGCTGTCGTGTGTGCTTGACGGCAGATTGGGTTGGTCTGTAGATTCGGATTGCGGTTTGCCTCGGTCGAGGGGTTGGGTCGGAAGCGGCGAGGGGCGGCGGCGCCTGTTGCGCAGGCGGCGTCCGTTTGCGGCGGGCAATTGTTGAGAAACGGCTGTGAATGTTGGCGGGCGAGAGGAGGAGGACGGCGCGCGATGTGGCCCGACGGCTGCGGGCCGATCGGGAAACGGCGGGAGGGCGACGGAAGGCGATGGGGCGGCGGAGGCGCGTTTGCACGGCCGTCATCGCCGCACGCCTCGGCTTGTGTGGCTGTGGCGCCGGCCGCGCTGGCCGGGCTGCCGCGGCGACGGTGTGGGAGTTTTGCCGAAGGTTTGGCCATTGTGGCGGGTCGTCGGCTGGGGCTGTGGGGGCGGCATTTGGGCGGGGGCGGCGATTCTCGGCGGGCCGACCCAGGCTGTAGCGCGCGGTAGCTGCAGTTTGGCCGTGGTTTGCGGCGCTGCCGTGGCGACTGGTTGGCGACTGTGGTGTGGCTGTGTGTAGCCCCATCCTCGGTGGTTTGAAAGGCGCGGGCGGTTGTGGCGCAGGTTTGGGGCTGCTCCGCACAGGCTGTCGGACGTTGGGCGGTAGCAAGCGCGGGAGGCGCGGCGCGGCGGCGCGCAGAGTGGCGGCCGCTCTCTCGGCCGTCCGCGCCCGCCCGCGACACTGGCTGGGCCTTCGCTACTGCGGGAACTTCGATGCCAGAAAAACAGACACAGAAAGCTGTGGCAAAGAAGCAGGGACCCGCGGGAGCGGAGAGAAACGAACAGACTGTCTCGTGAGCTTGAAAAGCGGCTGAAAGAATGGCGCGCGGAAACCTGGGAAGACAGGATGGAGACACTCTGCCTCCAAACCCAGGACGAGTGGCAACTAGTCAAACACATTCGACAGCAGCGACCAGCTAAAAGGGCTATGCTAGGACCCCAGGGAACCGTGTTTGATGCCTTGTCGAAAGCCGAACTGTTTGCGGACACGTACGAGGAGCAAAACACAACACCACAGATCGACCTCACAGCTGCAGAACAACTCGAGGAAGAGAATGTCACACAAACAGTTCAAAATCTCCGAGACACACCGACACAAACAGCACCAGAACTCACAACACCGACACACATAAAGAAAATAATAGCCTGCAGAAAGGGCAGATCCGCACCAGGACTAGACAAAATTTCAAATTTGCATCTAAAGAACCTCTCTAGGAAACCACTAGTCCTGCTAACACGCATAATAAATAGCTGCATGCTGCTACAAAAATTCCCTGCGGCCTGGAAGGCAGCAAAAGTCATTACAATCCCAAAGGCAGGGAAAGACCCAAAACTACCGGCGAACCACCGCCCAATCAGTTTACTCTCCACAATGGGGAAAACACTTGAAAGGGTAGTATTGGACAGGATCAACAAATGTCTCATAGACGATGAAACCATCAGACCGGAACAATTTGGGTTCCAGAAAAAGGTCTCTGCAGAGCTACAAGTCCTTCGACTAACAGAACATATCACACACAATTTCAACTACACAAATTCAACAGCAGCAGTATTCCTCGATTGGGAAAAGGCTTACGACAAGGTTTGGCATGACAACTTAACCTATAAGATACACCACAACACGACGATCCCCGATGTGTACACAAAACTAATAGACAGCTTTCTGACAGACCGGACGTTCCTTGTTGAGGTAGACGGAAAACGCTCCTCAAGAAAGACCCTGAGGGCCGGCATACCCCAGGGGTCGGTGCTATCACCTACACTTTTCAACATATACGCAAACGACATCCCCCTGTCACCGCATGCCAGGATAGCCCAATTCGCGGATGACACAGCCTTCTACACGAGTGGCAGGCAGCACCACTCAAACATAGCACGCCTCCAAAGGCAGCTAGACATGGTAGAAGACTGGTGTAGGGGAAACAAAATGACATTAAACGCAGACAAAACTACAGCTGTCTACTTCACAAGGAAGCGGCCGGTACTCAGAAACCAGCTGTCCCTAAACGCCCAGGAACTACCGTGGAGAGACTCCGTGAAATACCTGGGCGTAACATTAGACAAAAAGATGTTGTTTCACCTTCACATCGGGGAAAAGCGAGAGAGAGGTATAAACCTCGCAAAAGCCCTCCTGCCCTTCTTCCTCAGCAGGGAGATGTGGATGGAAACTAAACGAACACTGTACAAAACAACCGTCCTCCCAGCACTAACGTACGGGTGTTCTGCGTGGGGAATCACGTGCCAGACAAACCACAAAAAATTGCAAAGGGTGCAAAATAAAGTGCTAAGGTGGATTCTGGACGCCCCACCGTGGACACCCGTACAAGAACTCCATGAAACAGTGGAAATCGAGAGGATACAAGACACAGTGCAAAGACTGGTAACGACACTGTTTGACAAACTTGAACAAACCAGAGAAAACTGCAGACAACTCAGGGGCACAGGTACTGTGATACCCCGAACGTGGCACAGGCAGAGAGTGCCACGCCGAATCATAGAAGCCCCCGTAGACTAGTAAGGAAGTAGTAAGCAATAGTAAAAACACAATAGTTAATAAGATGTCTTTTTAGTTTAACATAATACACTGTAATTGTCCTTAAAAATCCATGCTCCCGTGGTAGGAACCAATAGGAAATAGGAACATGTCTATTATTGTGCATTAATTGTTAGTTTTAAATTTTCTTGCTGATTATTAGCGTAGGACCAGAACTAAGTCTAAGATGTAATCACCAAGCCCCTCCCCCACTCTCTGTCGGCTGCACGACCACCCTTAGCTATATAGAATAAACTAGAGTTAACCACTTGACAAATGTTGTAAAAAATTAATGTTAAAGTAAGACGCAGATCCTCAAATGTACGACGCCGTACCCAGTGGGCAAGCGGCGGAACAACGGGCACAGCGGCCGCCACGGAACGACGACCTCATCTCGCCGAGCGGCCGACTGGCAAACTTCACAAAAGGAAAGCAGTGGGAAGCAGCACCCGCTGCACCCACTGCACAGAACCCACGCCTCAAAAATCGAGGATGGTCGGGGGCCGCAAGGCCTTATTGTTACCGACCATGCCCTCCAATGCCTACGATTTTGTTTTTGTAAATAAAAATTTAATCACAGAGAACAACAAACCAAACCATACAAATACACGTAGATTCGGCAAAGCCGAAGGAACTGTAGAACACCACGTGACACAAAAAAAAAAAAAAAAAAAAAAAAAAAAAAAAAAAAAAAAAAATGATTCTCTGCTCTGCTGCTGTGCTGTGCTTGCGTGCCTGCCTGCCGTCCCGCTCGCTCTCGCTGTGTGTTACGCGCGTCGTCGAAATGGCAGATCAGGCGGCTACGAACGAGACTGCTGCGGCACCCGCCGCCACCGGCACTACGAAGAAGGCCAAGTCTGCGTCGTCTGCGAAGAAGCCGCGCGCCAAGCCTGCGCACCCGCGCACCTCTGAGATGGTGACGGCCGCCATCAAGAGTCTGAAGGAGCGCGGCGGGTCGTCGCTGCAGGCGATCAAGAAGTACATAGCCGCGCACTACAAGCTGGACGCGGAGAAGCTGGCGCCGTTTATCAAGAAGTACCTCAAGTCGGCCGTCGTGGCGGGCGAGCTGGTGCAGACGAAGGGGAAGGGCGCGTCCGGCTCGTTCAAGCTTGCCGGCGCCGGCGGCGGGGGGGCGGCCGAGGGCGGCAAGGCTCGTGCTGGCGGTGCCAAGAAGAAGCGCGCCGCTCCGGCCAGCAAGGAGAAGAAGGGCGCCCGTGCGGCCGGCGCAAAGAAGGCTGGTGGCGTGAAGGCGGCGACCGGTCGGAAGGCGGGCGCCGCCAAGAAGGCGTCTGCGGCGTCGGCCGCGCCCGCGGGTGCGAAGAAGGCGGCTGCGGCCAAGCCGGCCAAGGCCAAGTCGCCGTCGAAGGCGAAGAAGGCCGCCAAGGTTCCGACGAAGAAGCCGAAGGCGCCGCGCCCGAAGAAGGCGACGACGCCGTCTAAGGCGAAGGCTTCGCCCAAGAAGAAGAAGTAGAGTAGAGGAGAAAGAGATGGGAGAAAGGAAGGGTTTGGCGCTTGACTCCGTCGTCCCCACCCCCCGTCGTCGTCTAGTGGCGCGCAAGAGACGCGCGGCCCAAAACGGCCCTTCTCAGGGCCATCAAAGCACGTCGGGGAAGGTTTTGATTGTCGTGTTGCGTTTGGTGTGGGTGTCTGTCTGGCGTTTCTGTATGCCCGTGGGGATGCTGTTTGCGTGCCGTGGTGGTTGGATTGCGGGGGTCGGTGGCGGGTGTGGGCGGCGGTAGCGGTAAGCGGTGTTGTTGTTGTTGTCGTGGTTGATTGTCGCCGTGTTTGTGGCGGCGGCCGACGGTTGGTTTTTCTGTCACGTTGTTTTGTTTGAATACGTTGGTTGGCTTGCCTGCGTTCGTTCGTCTCGGATGTCTGTCTTGTCGAGTCGTGTCTGGTCTTTGTTTTGTTTTGTTCCTTTGTGTGTGTGTGTGTGTGTGTGTTATGTTTTGCAACGGGGGGCACGTTGAGATGTGGAAGGAGTCGGCGGGGATTTCGGTGGCGCGTAGAGCGAGCGAGCGCGCGCGCCTGCCTGGCCGTTGGCCGTCGGAGTGGAGTGCGGGTTTTTTTTGTTTTCGAAACGAAAGCGGCGGCCGGCCAGCCACCCGTGCGGTGTGACGTCGGCCGTTGGGTATTGTGCGCTTTGAGCGCCGGGGAGGGATGATGTGTGATTGTTGCGCGCTGCTAGCAGGCAGGCAGAGTGAGCGGGTGTGGCGGACGGACGGGAAGTGGTGGTTTTTTTTTGTTTTTGGGTTGCGGGGCGAGAGGCAGGCGACCGACAAAGTTTGCTCGCGACGGAGAGATGTTAGTGGCCCTGAAAAGGGCCGTTTTTGTTTGTGCGGTGCGGTGCGGTGCGGTGCCGCGGCGCGGTTTAGGCGCGCTCGCCGCGGATGCGGCGCGCGAGCTGGATGTCCTTGGGCATGATGGTGACGCGCTTGGCGTGGATTGCGCACAGGTTGGTGTCTTCGAAGAGGCCGACGAGGTAGGCCTCGCTGGCCTCCTGCAGGGCCATGACTGCGGAGCTCTGGAAGCGCAGGTCGGTCTTGAAGTCCTGGGCGATCTCGCGCACTAGGCGCTGGAATGGCAGCTTGCGGATGAGCAGCTCTGTGCTCTTCTGGTAGCGCCTGATTTCTCGCAGGGCGACGGTGCCCGGCCTGTAGCGGTGGGGCTTCTTGACGCCTCCGGTGGCGGGCGCGCTCTTCCTCGCCGCCTTGGTGGCGAGCTGTTTGCGCGGCGCCTTTCCGCCGGTGGACTTGCGGGCCGTTTGCTTTGTGCGGGCCATGGCGGTAGCGGTAGCGGTAGCGGAGCGGCGTGCGTGGAGGTTAGGTGCGGCGCGGCGTCCGGTGCTGCCTTGACAACGGGCCCGCGCGCCTCCGTGCTGCGCTTATATGCCCTCGGTTGCGCGTGGTGGGGGGAGGGCGGGCCAGAGTCTATATAGGGGGGCGGCGGGCGCGCTGGGCGCAGGCAGACTCGCAGTCGAGCAGCCGACCCGAGCGGAACGCTGCTCTCTGCACCTGGCGTAGCTGCCCGCGGATAGCTCCTTGGAGTGGTCCCCAATAAGCTACAACTGGCGTAGCTGCCAGTGACGCTCTTCTGAGCGGCACGAACTCGCGCAAGCTGCTTAACGCTTTCGGGCGCTAAGTGGCAAGAGCTTCGGCTCCACTTCCTGCAACTTCGGTTGCAAACCTCCCCAGCGGGACTCTCCCGTTCTTTGGTAGGGTAATCTCAGTGTCAGGGGCCCGTTCACGTCGGATAACCCCGCGCACTGTAGGCCGCTCTCTTCAACCCGCGCTCTCTTGCGCCGCGCATTGCACTCCGCGCAGATAGGTCGTAGGGACCCCCCTCTTCTGTAGGAACAGGATACACAGCGCTATCGCTAAAAAGCATTATTGTCGCTCCTTAAAAAGAGCAAAATTGTCGTGTTCCATCCTTCCCTATCCAAATAAATAATTACTCCTGAAACAGCGAAGATGTCCGATCTTTCCTGTGCTTCCCCACCACTCACCCGCAGCAAAGCTGCAGCACAAGAGGCGGTAATGCCGGCTACTCCCGCCATCATTTCCGTCCCGCTGTCCACCTTCCAGGAGCAGGTTGCCCTGAAGGACCAGCAGATCGCGGAACAGCTGGAGCTGATCGCAGAGCTGATGGGCAGCGAAAACACACGAACAGAAACACCCACACCACACACACAGGCACCTGCTGAACAACAGAAGGACATGCCCCCTATATCACCTCTGGCGGCCCAGGCACCGACGGAACCGGTTCCAGAGCCGACAGAGGACACAACAAACACTGATGAAGACGGGCCATGGCAGCAGGTCGGCCCAAGGCGCAAACAGCAGCCAACTACACAAACATGTGAGCCCACAAACTCACGAGGCAACGGCCAAGCGCTGCTGCCAACACCATCCACGCCGCGAACAAACAATAACAACACAGGGACCAACACAAACAACCCTGCGACTGCAGCAACCACAAACATACACGCAGCTACGCAGAACACTAACAACACCGCGACCGGCTTCCCACCGGTCATCATTCACAACTATGGAGACCTAAGTCTCCTAAACAGAGAATTTAACAATAAGCACAGCCCCACAACATACTACTCCAAGCTCACCGGGGAACACGCCGCACTGTACGTGGCGAACAAGACAGACTACACGAATCTACTGGACTTTCTCAAAGAAAGGAAGGTAGAACACTTCACGTACAGGACAGTCTTGGAAAAAACACAACAGTACGTGATTAAGGGGATAGACTCACGAACCCCGACCGACACGGTACACAACGAACTCTCTGCTCTTGGGTGGGAGTGCATTCGGGTAAACCGGATGTCAGAGTTCGGCACAGCGAGACCGTCACATAACTACATGGCGGAGCTGGCCGACACGGCCAAATCCCGCGACCTGCTGAAGTTAAAATTATTTCTTCACATGGTCGTTAATGTAGAGGTGTACAACACGCCGCGCACCCCCCAACAATGCCACAACTGCCAGCGCTATGCGCACGCGGGTATCAGATGCGGTCTCGCACCCCGCTGCCGCATTTGCGCCGGCGGTCACACAACCCAACGCTGCAAACTCCCCAATACAGCACCTCGCAAGTGCGCCAACTGTGGTGCTGCCCATCCGGCAAACTACAGAGGGTGCATTGCATACAAAGCAGCTCTCAGGCGCAAAATCGCCAAACATGCGAAACCAACCGCCATCACAGTTCCAAAACCGCCCCCGCGCCCAGTAAGAAGTGGTTTATCCTTCGCTGGAGCGGTCGCTGGCAGCCCCAGCAGCGCGGGACGGTCAGAGGAGCCCCAGAGCTCAGAACACGCTCAGCAAACACCCCCAGCAACAGGCACACAACAGACATGCACAACAAATGACACCACACCCGCACCGGGCACACCGCACGAGACAAGCAACAACACCACCCTACCCCCTGAGATCGCGAACTGCAGCCCACCACAGGCTACAGAAAACGCACACACACAGGGACAACCACAGCGCCAGAGGAGGAGGAGAAGGAGAAACAGCCGCAGCACGAGGAACACGACCGCACCACAACAATTACACAGGCAACAGAACACCAACACCCACGAACACATCCCGGACACCAACTCAACAACCCACATAACACACCCACTCACCTCAGAAAATACACAGCCGCCCACAACTGCCACACGAACAACCGACTCGCAGGCCAGCCCTCACCAAACGCCAACACTGGAACAAGCGGCCGCTAACACGACCAACAACTCCCAGGCCGACATGACCAACATCACAACAACATTCCAGAGAGTAATGGAAACATTATTCCCCGGACGCACGACCACCGAAATAGTCACGAAGATTATGGGGTGTGTCTCACAACTCTTTATGCAGTTCATGTCGGGTACGCTCAACTGGACTAGCTTCCAAGCCACTATCACACCGCTCTTTACACTACTACATGGATAATACACCACACCAGCCCCGAAACGCAGACTTAAACACAGTCACACAGATCCTGTTTTGGAATGCCAACGGGATCGCAAACAAAAAAGCCGAGATGGCCGCGTTCATGGAGCGAAAGGGTATCCGAATCGCTCTTGTGAACGAAACACTGCTTACGCCTCGCAAACAACTAAACCTCCCAGGTTATTGCGTCTATCGTACCGACCGAGCGGATGGCAGGAGGGGAGGCGGCACGGCAATCATTATACACAGAGACATAGACCACACGAACATCGAGCTCCCAGCACTTGAAAGACTGGAGGCTACGGCCGTTAGGGTCAAGTTCAACGGAGCCAACACCACACTGGTATCGCTATACAATCCTCCTAAAAACATAGTAACACGCGATATCAGCACAGTACTCAACATGGCACCGCGGGTAATAGCCGCTGGAGACCTCAACGCAAAACACCCCGATTGGAACTCACGAATACGAACCTCCAACGGCAAGAAACTGTACGAACACGCACTAGGCCGAAACTACATTATACTTGGGCCGGACGTTCCGACGTTCGTGCCTACACAGGCCCGACATAGGCCAGACGTGTTAGACATAGCCCTCATAAAGGGCATCACATGCACTCTCAACCTAACGGTTGAAAACGATCTGGACTCAGACCACATGCCTGTAATACTGCACATGGAAGAGACACTGCAGGACATTGAACCACGCAGGATGCTTAACTACAAACGTGCGAACTGGACACTGTTCAAGGAAACGCTTGATAGTCGCATTCCTGACACTCACGAAATTAACAACACACAGCAAATCGATGAGGCTGTGGAGGCTCTCACAACTGCCGTCCAAGACGCAATGACTGACGCCATTCCATTTACAACACCAAGACAACACTCGACGGCCCTGCCCCAGGAAATCCTGGGCCTTATCTCAATGAGGAACCGCCTCAGGAGATACTGGCAGCGTACCAGGCGTCCGTTCTATAAACTGCACGTCAACAGACTCCAGGGCATAATACGGAATAAAATCCAAACATTCAGAAACGAACAATGGGGACAGAGACTCGCTCGGCTGGATACCACACGTCCTGGCGTGTGGCAGCTGGCCAGACACTTCACCAGGGAGAAACATTACATTCCCACGTTACAAGGACCAGACGGCCCAGCCTACTCCGCGACGGAGAAGGCAGAGCTTATGGCCACAACACTTGCAGCGTCCTTCATGCCGAATCTGGTTCCTTCAGACCCAGCATTCACACTTGAAACGGACCAGGAGGTTACACGACTTGTAGCCCAGCCCTCGCGCGACGTAATCAGACGTGCTAGCACAAATGAAGTCACATGGGCTATCAAGCACACCAACGCTAGAAAAGCCCCTGGGCCTGATGGCATTCAAAACCGTGTCCTCCAGGAGTTCACGGATAAAGCCGTAGAATACCTCACACACCTAACGAATGCCATCCTGACACACCAACACTTCCCTGACTTTTGGAAGGCGGCCAAGGTCCTGATGTTCAGGAAGCCAGGGAAAGACCACTCCCTCCCACAAAATTACCGTCCCATCAGTCTGCTGTGCTCGCTCAGCAAGATTGTTGAGAAGGTAATACTTAAACGTATCACTAGGCATTGCATCGCCAACGACACCCTAAGACCGGAGCAATTCGGCTTTAGGAATCACCACTCGACAACACAACAACTCCTCCGCGTAGTCGAACATATAACACACGGCTACAACATGAACAAAGCCACAGGGGCCGTGTTCCTAGACATCGAAAAGGCTTTCGATCGTCTCTGGCACAACGGACTCATACGCAAACTAAGCGAAGCTGGTTTCCCAGACGGACTCGTACGTCTCATACACTCATATCTCACGAACAGATGTTTCAACACTAACGTGCAGGATAAACAATCAACACAACACGGTATCCAAGCTGGAGTACCCCAAGGAAGCATTCTGGGGCCCATCTTGTTTAACCTGTACATTAATGACTACCCAGCGACACGAAACACGACGTTAGCCGTCTACGCGGATGACACAGCCATCCTCGCGCAAGACTGGAAACCGTCGAACATCAACTCACGAATACAGACAGCACTCAGAACAGCTGAGCCTTGGCTGGAGCGATGGCGTATTAAAGTAAACGTCGACAAGTGCGAAGCAGTTCTGTTCACACGCAGACCGAAACTACTGCGCAAACACCAACACTGTAGACCGATAACACTACATACACGCCCAATACGTTTCCGAGAGAAAGTCAGATACCTTGGTGTCTGGCTGGACCGGAAACTTACATGGGGGGACCACATCGAATACGTTGCCAACCGAGCGCACGCGAGGCTCAAACAGCTCTACCCAATGCTCAACAGGGAAAGCACACTGAATAGGAGGGTGTCGAGGTCCTTATACACTACACTGATTAGACCTCTGATGACGTACGCAGCTCCCGTCTGGGGATATGCAGCTCCCACACGACTGCGCCGCCTGCAGATCATACAGAACAAAGTGCTACGAATCATTAGCAATGCTCCACGCTACACACGCACCGTGGATCTTCACCATGAATACCGCCTTGATACCCTCAAGGAAGTATTCAAGAAACACGCTACACGACTATACAGGAACTCGAGACACTCGAACAATCCTTTCATCCTCACTCTGGGAAACTACGATCACAACCACAGGTGGAAACACAAGCGACCAAAGACACTGCTAGCTAGGGCATAACCACCTATGGTAAACTAACATACGCAAACAGCGACAAACGTCGGTAAGCCCCTGCATAACAGCAATACTGACTGGCAACTACCAGCTGCTATTAGAGCCGACCAACAGGCCACAGCAGGGACACCGACGAGCTCGCCCACAGACGCACGAACAATCTCCCAACACTCCCCCACACTGTGCCTCCGGTATATGACCTATCGGACACAAGACCGATAACAAACATAACTGTTGCAGGTCGCAGGACGCTGAACGAGGACTCTGTACCAGCACCCAGCGCCAGCCGCCGAGCAGCACAAACGCACAACGTCAAGGTATCGACATGCATGATACCCACTACTAACAAAGCCTATCCTTGCACAACCTATCGCAGGCAGCAAGACAACCGCTACTGCTCTTGCCGCCCGACCTAACTTTCGCAGAGGTTTTTTTCCCTTGGCTCTTGCCTTGGCACTTTTTTTCCTCTGCCCTTCAAACCGCTACCCTTCGTCAGATTTCGTCCAATCTATCTCCAGATGAGCGCGTATTAATGGTTAATCCTAACCAGACGTACGCAAACATCGCAGTACCCACATCCTGCGACACCTCACTTTAGTGAATACTAACCCTTATGCAGAGATGGCAGTAGACCTTTTGTGTTGGCCATCATGCCGGTGTGGGCGTGGAGGGGCTCCACCTCTTGTTTAAATCGCTGGGCGCAGACCGTAGCCGACTCGCCAGCCGCTGCAGCTGCTGTTTGTGCACGTTTTGCTTTGCCCGAGGAAGGAAGGATGACAGGCCGCGGCAAGGGAGGAAAGGGGCTCGGCAAGGGTGGCGCCAAGCGGCACCGCAAGGTGTTGCGCGACAACATCCAGGGCATCACGAAGCCCGCCATCCGCCGCCTGGCTCGCAGGGGCGGCGTGAAGCGCATCTCTGGTCTGATCTACGAGGAGACCCGCGGGGTGCTGAAGGTGTTCCTGGAGAACGTGATCCGCGACGCGGTGACGTACACTGAGCACGCCAAGCGCAAGACTGTGACGGCCATGGACGTGGTGTACGCCCTGAAGAGGCAGGGGCGCACCCTGTACGGTTTCGGCGGTTAGGCTGCGTCGCAGCGGGCGCTGGCCTTCCCGCGGCCGTGCTTGTGGGTGGGAGAGACTAGAAAACGGCCCTTTTCAGGGCCACCACACTGTTCGGAAGTTGAAAAGTGCGAAAGAGTCTGTGTTGTTGTTGCTGCGTGTGTGCGCTGTGTTGTTTGTTTGTTTCTTTCTTTCTTTCCGTTTGAGCGACGTGATGTGACTGGGAGGGGAGAAGGAAAGGAAACGTGTCATGTGGCTGGCTGTGTGTGGAGCTGCTTCGTTTGTGTGTTTGTTATTGTGTGTCTTTGTATCGATCGCGACGGAGATGGCGGGCTGTGTGTTGTTGTGCGAGAGGCGGTGATTATTTGCTTGCGTGGTTTGGCTCTGTGTGTTTGTTTGCGGCGGCGGCGTTGGGGTTTCCGAGGCAAGGCGTGTGGGCATAGGCGGCCGGATCAGCTGTTTCGTTCGTGTCGACGGCCGTTGCGCGCGGGAGTGGAGGGCGGTGTGTCGACACGCCTCCCTTTAACAATGGTCATTATTGCTGCCGTTGTCGGTTTGGAAGGCGACTGCGACCGTGCAAAATGTGTGTGTGTGTGTGTGTGTTTTGGGCCACACGGGCTGTGTGGACGACAAGATGGCGGACGTGCGCCGGCGGCGGCTGTGCTGTGACGGTGCAAAGTTAAAACAAAACAAGGTGCGGCGAGGACGACTGAAATTTTGCTTTGGACGTAGGTTTGTGTGGTGGCCCTGAAAAGGGCCGATTGTTGTGGGCCGAGCCGGCAAAGCGCGTTGCGTGCAGGGGAGCACGCGGCGGCTGCGATTGCCTGGCCTCCTTTAGGCCTTCTTCTCGGTCTTCTTTGGCAGCAGGACGGCCTGGATGTTGGGCAGGACACCACCCTGTGCGATGGTGACGCCCGACAGGAGCTTGTTGAGCTCCTCGTCGTTGCGGATGGCAAGCTGCAGGTGGCGCGGGATGATGCGCGTCTTCTTGTTGTCGCGGGCCGCGTTTCCGGCCAGCTCGAGCACCTCAGCCGCGAGGTACTCCATGACGGCGGCGAGGTAGACGGGCGCCCCGGCGCCGACGCGCTCTGCGTAGTTTCCCTTGCGCAGGAGGCGGTGGATTCTGCCGACCGGGAACTGGAGCCCAGCCCTGCTTGAGCGGGACTTTGACTTGCCCTTGACTTTGCCTCCCTTTCCGCGTCCGGACATGGCGATGGGCTAGCGACGGTGCACACGAAACGGAAACGAAAACGACCGGTGCGAGCGGCAGCGAGTCGAGCAGCGGAGTGCGTGCCGGCGCAGCCGGGGTGGGGGTGCTTTATGGGCTCGGGTGCGGCGGCCGGTTGCGCGCGCGCCCCATTGGTCGGCGGCCGCAACAGGGCGAGCTGGTAAAGGTGCGGCGGCGGCTGGCGGCGGGTGCCACTGTGTGGGGAGACGCTGACTAGAGCGGAGCGCTTGCTACTGGTGTTGCTGCTGCCGTACGTTGGTTCGAGATGCCGCCCAAGACTAGCGGGAAGGCCGCCAAGAAGGCTGGCAAGGCGCAGAAGAACATTTCGAAGGGCGACAAGAAGAAGAAGCGCAAGAGGAAGGAGAGCTATGCCATCTACATCTACAAGGTGCTGAAGCAGGTGCACCCTGACACGGGCATCTCGTCGAAGGCGATGAGCATCATGAACAGCTTCGTGAACGACATTTTCGAGCGCATTGCGGCCGAGGCTTCTCGCCTGGCGCACTACAACAAGCGCTCGACCATCACGTCCCGCGAGATCCAGACCGCTGTGCGGCTGTTGCTGCCTGGCGAGCTGGCCAAGCACGCCGTGAGCGAGGGCACGAAGGCGGTGACCAAGTACACGAGCTCCAAGTAAGGAGGTGGCTCTGGAATGGAAGGAAGGAAGGATGGAGAAGGCTCCTCCGTTGCGAGAGCGGCAAAACGGCCCTTTTCAGGGCCACCAACTTGCCTTTTGCGGGAAGGGCGGAATTGTTGTTGTTGTTTGTGTGTGTGGACGGCTGTGATGTATGTGTGCATTTTGATTGTGGGTGGGGGGGCGCGTCAAAGCGTGTTGCGCGGGGTACGGCCACGAGGTTGGTCGCCGTGGCGTGGAATGGTGGCACGCCTCGTTGGCGTGGTTTTTGACCCATTGGTGTTGTTGGGGTGTGTGTGTGTGTTACCCGTCTGCGAGGGGGGACAGTGCGATCGGCGACTTTTGTGTCACCGTAACGACGGCCGTTTGCGGGTTTGTTTTTTTGCACATCATACATGGCGAGGGTGAAATGTGAAATGTTTTTGTTTGGTTTTTGTTTTGTTTTTTTGCCGCCCACTATTCCCTTTGCTGTACGCCGAGTTTGACAATGGTGCGACGTAACTGCAGCGTGGAGGTGTGTGAGTGACGTTGAAATGAACGTGCCATTAAGACGCATTGTTGTTGTATTGTACTGTACGTGTACGGCGACACGCACGATGATGTACCATTCGACTCTGATGTTTGATAGCCGTGTCTGACTGATTGCGTACGACGCACGCACACCGATGTCGTCATTCAAGATGCACGCTAGACGACGACGGCGGCGGCGGCGGTGGTCGTTTGTTTGGCGAATGTCTGTACACGTGTTTGTCTGTGTCCATCCGGTATGTATTTGTTTGTTTGAAAGTGTTTTGTGTGTCGGTGACGTGGTCCGATCCGTCGCCCCCTGAGTAACTGTCGATCGGCGCGATAGACCGGCGTCACGCAACTGAACCGAAGTCTTGGGCACACCCGTCATACTGTTGTACACCGTCGCGCTGAGAACGGTAACGAAAGGTTGACGTTGATCGGTCGAATGTCTGGGCAGAACGTGAGGAATGAGGCAAGAGTGCAAGGAGGGGGGGCAAAAGAGAGAGGAAGGGAAAAAGGGGAGAAACGCATTCGTAGAGCAACGGAACGTTCCCGTGTCGGAGGCGTATTGGAGCCGCACTGAAATGCGTTTAACGGCGGCGCGGCTGCAAGTGTCTGCCGTGGTGAACGTTACCTTTGACGGCTGCATTGGGCTTTGCCTTTGCTTTCGCTTTCGCTTTCGCGTTCGCTTTCGCTTTCCCGGATGTACGTAACGTTTGTTGATATGGTTCTGAGGAAGAGTGTATGACAGTGCCGTGCCGTCCATGTTCGTGTGCCCTCCCATTGTGTGTATGCTATTGTCTGTGTACTTGAATGATGTATGTAGGTGTTAGTGGACATGTTTTACCAGTGGGGGGAAATGGATCGTCGATAGTTGCCGTCACTCTGTCACGGTCGAGATGACGCACCCTCCGTACAGAAAGGTGTCGAGAAAGTGAGTGTGTGTGTGCGTCCGTGAATTGGCAGCGTTTGGAGGTGGGCGTGCCCTGCATGTGGCCCGGAAAAGGCTGTTCGTTAGGCGGTAGTGTTGTGTGGACAGGGGAGGGGCATGCGTAACGCTGCTGGCATGGCATTTCGGGAGATGGGAGGGGGCAAACGAGGAAACGAGGAGCGGCGGCCAAAGACGGGACGGGGAGGGGCGCGGTGTGGGTGGCTTGCGCCTGTGCTCGGCGTTGTGGTTTGTGCAAAAGAGGAGGAGAAAAACAATGTGAGTTGCCAGGGAGGGGAGCGGTGTTGTGTTGTGGTTGTCGTGGTGTAGCCGCAGACGCGGCTGTCAGTGAACGTGGCGAGACGGACGGATGCGCGGAGGGGCGGGGGCGGCGCATTTCGCCGGTGCCGTGCCGTGCCGTGCCTGAAAGCCGCGTGGTCGCTGTGTTGTTGGTGGCGTGGGGGCGAGGAGAGTACCGTACGGGTGTGCTTGTGCGCCGGAAATGGCACACTGCGCCCGCCCGTCTTGGAGGCTGATGGCTGTGGTGTGGAAATGGGGCGCGGTGATGTTGAAGCACAGAAAAGAAACCAAGAAAACGGAAGGCGTGATGCGGCGGTGGTGGTGAGAGCGGGAAAAACAAAACAAAAGAAAAAAAACAACAAAAAAAAAGAAGGAAAAACAACAAGAAACAAAAAAGAAAACAAAAAGTCTATCAATATTAAAATGTAAATGGAAATGGACCCAGGTATAACCTCCCTGCACAAATAGCAGAGAGTCCGATGATAATAAAAATGTGCCAGAATGTTAACGTCCCTACAAAACAAACCCAACGATAATATTAATGAAAGAGTGAACCGTATGTAACATTGCAACAGACATAATGAAACCTGATAAATTGTATAAGGGCAGCAGCCGTTGACCTTTGGCCCTGTATTCAGAATAAAAAGAGCCAAAGATCGTTACCCCAATGAAAAAGACACTGAAACACGTATGTAACATAGTAGCGATGGCGAGACATTGTAGCATCTGTGACCAGAGAGTTTGCGCTGGACTGCGCGAGTGTTGCGAGCGGTTCTCAGTCAGTCAGTCAGTCTGTGTAGTTGAGGGCTGTACTCTGTCAGTAGTCGTCGCGTGCAGTACGCTAATAGTCGTCATGCAGAGCGGTCGGTCAGTAGTAGCAGCCGAGTGCGGTTGTGTGATGTAGGCGGTCGGCAACACTGGTCAAGATGGTGAATAAGGTATACTGTTAATTGATATAATCGTTAGATAATGAGAAATTGTATTTATTGTAATTATTCTCCAACAAGTTCCCCAATAATAATTTTTATTTCAAAAGCATTTTTCAAACATTTAATCTTTTATTGAACTAAAGAGTTCGTTCCACTTCTTTGAAGAAAAATGTCACTAAAATCACAAAGAAAGAGAATATTATTATTTGCAATGCAGTTCCTCCAAGCGCTGCGCAACAACCAGAGCAGAAATGTGACATCCATTTATTCGGAGGTAAGACTTTAATTCTGATTGTTTTGCACAGGGCCAAAGACCGATATTTCGGTTTAATTGAAGTTTCTTGTCACTGAACGGACTTTTGTAAATGTTGTGTGAAGACTTTATATTTGAGTCAGATTGCGAATTGCACATTTTTGTTGCCATTTTCAATACCTCTCATTGTGGGCGAGGTTACAATTAGCGCAATGTCCATTAGCATCCGTAAATAACATTGTCCATTATTTTAAATATTGCTGGGAGGTTACAACACACACACACACACACACACACACACACAAAACAAAAAACAAAAAAAAACAAAAAATTGCATTTATATCCGCTCCTCAATTGTAGATACCCCTTACACAGCTGTGTGCAATGAATGAGTGCTGGCTGGTAATTAATTGCACTCCTTGGAGGGAAATGCCATAGGAAGTAGTCTTTAAAAAGTGAATGTTTTTCGTTAAGAGACAAAAGTTACTTTAGAAAAAAAGTAATAGTGGGGCTTTTGTTGTTGAACAAAATAAGTACAATGAACATACGTTATCAGATTTGCGCAATGCAGCGTCACACCACCTTTTGATTATAACACAATATACTATACATCGTCCCGAACCGTGACCAGAGTCGCGAGACGAGCAGAGCACGCCGCCGACGCCCGCTCAGTACAACCGTCCACCCGCTACTACTGTCGACCGACTACTACCTCTCCCGACTCGCGCTACAATATATATAACAACTGTTCCTGGCGACCCGGTGCGTGCAACTACTGTCGTCTGGCGCGGTCCAAGCGCCGACTAGCAGCGATAAAGAACTCTCTGGTCAGACAGAGATGCTGTCATGCCTCGCCATCGCTCTGGTAATGAATACATACGTGGTGCAGCGTGCGTACCACCGGAACACGCAGTGGCGGAGCCAAAGACTGTGTTGTCGAGGTCGAGTGCGAGTGGGAAGAGAGGCAGCGTCGGCACGGAGATGCAAGCGAGCGCGAGACGCACGGGGGCTGCGGCGTGGCGCGTTTGCGGTCGGCGCCTTTGGTGGCAACGGCCGGGACAAGCAGCGGTGTATGGTGTGGTGCGGGGCGGACAGGGGCGGAGGCGGCGCGACGACGGCATGGGGGCGAAAACGGGACGGGGGACGGCGGATGTTGAGAGGCGTCACGCGCGGACAGGACACAGACACAGAGACACACAGATTGGAAAGGGAGGGTGCGCGGTAGTAGTTGGGAATGTGCGTACCGTGCGGGATGGGAGTGGGCGAGGAACACGGTCGTGGCCCCTGTTTTGGGTGCGTGTGATGACGTCGGTGTGTTGTGGGAAGGGAAGGTGCTGTGGCGGCGGCGCGTAATGGGCGTAGGCCGAAAAGAGAAAGGAACGTGGGCAGTGTGTTGGCAAGCGTCGGTTCGACTGCGACGTTGATGGGCAGGGCAGGGCAAGGTTAATGGTGGTAGGAGTAGGCGTGTGGGCGCAAAAAATCTGCCGCTGCAGGCGGTGCCGTAACCGCCATGGCGGGAAGGAGAGAGGGCCAAAGAAAGAAAGAAAGAAAGAAGAAAACAAAAAAAAAAAAGGAGGGGGGGGGGGGGGCGAAAGTGGAGAGGCGGTGGTGTGAGAAGGGCGGGGGCGGAAGGAAGGCAGGAAGGACAAGAGGCGAGGCGACGGCTTGCTTTGTGTATCGGTCGGTCTCTGGCTATGCTTCGTTTTCTGCAGCAGGGTCGGTGCGCGGCGTGGCTCGCGGCAGTGGGAACGCCTGGTGGCTGGACGGCCAGCAATGCGGTTGGATGGGCGGCCACAGCACCGCACCTGTGCCCGAGGAGGAGACGCTGGCGGCGGGCCCTGAGGTGAGGCCGGCTCGGCTGGGGCTGTGGATGTGTAGGTGTGCGCCGCTGCTGCAACAACGAGTAAAACGCGAGAAGAAGGGATGGCGGTAGAGAGGAAAAAAAGAAAAAGGTCGTGTTGTGTTGATGCGCAGGCAGACGCGTACAGAGGGACGAGCCCGGTCTGCAGCAGGGTGTGGCCGTGCCGAGTGCAGAGCAGCGGCGGCTCGGTTCGGTTCGGCCCGGCCCGGCGGGCCGCGCTGTTGTCGCGGACGTGAGCGCCCCCTGGCGGGTGGCCGGAGGCGGCGCGGCGTGTTGGACGTGTGGCTGGTGGCAGTGCACAATTTGCGAGTGGCTGGCGGTGTGGTGTGGCGGTTGGCGCGTCGGGCGGCGGAGAGGTATGTGTTGCGGGCGCCCTTTGCTGCGCTGCGTCGTTGCGTGTGCCGTACAGGGCGGGCGCTTGTCGACTGTGTGGGCGGTGTGGCGAATTGGCGTGAAACGGCTGCCGAGAGGTGTGTGGTAGCGAGCCGGTCGGTGGTGTCAGTGCGAAGGGGAATGTGCGTGCGTTTGGCGGTTTCGGTGTGCTTTTTGCGGCGTGAGAGTGGGAATTAGTGGGGCCGGCTGTTGTGTTGGTTCCTTGTGTCTTGTGTCGCGTAGCTTGATGGCAACGTGGAAGGACGCCGGTTTCGTTTCGAGCCTTGCGTGTGGTTGTCGACGTTGACTGGTTGGCGTGTGCCGATGCACGTGCATGTGTGGGTCGCGAGTGCGTTTTTGGCTGGCTGTGTGTGTGTGTGTGTGTGTTTTGGGGGGGAAGGGGGAGGCGGTGGTGAAAGTGCAGTCGTTGCCACGGGCGTCGTCGGGTGGGGCTGGGGCTGTGCGTCGTGGCGGAAAGGTGGTAGGTTGCGGGAAGCGAGCCCGTCGTTGACGGTGTCGCGTGAGTTGTGAATCGAGTGGGGCGCGGGGCGCGGGACAGGAGCAGCGTGCCGCTGCGTCGTGGTCGTCAGCAGAGGCTGTGCGTGTGCTTGTCCTTTTTGTGGGCGGTTCGTGCGAGGCGTTTTTGTTTTGTGTTGCCCTAGTTGTTAGTTTATTTTGTTTGTGTTTGTTATTTTGAGACGACGACTGGTTGGTGGCGTGCGCGCGAAGTGGCGGTGTGCGCTTCCCGTGTCGTTTGTGTTGTTTGGTTTTTTTGTTTTTGTGTGTTTTTTTTTTTTGTTTTTTTTTTTTTTTTTTTTTTTGCACTGGGCCCCGGTGGGTGGGTGCGTGTGTGTCGATTGCCGGCTGGCGAAAGGTGCGCCATCGGCGGGGTGGGTCGCCGGCACAAGTAGAGGCGGCGGCGTTGTTGCTGTTGTTGTGTGGTGTTTGTTTTGTTCGGCTGTGTCGGCGAGCTGTGTTGCGGTGCGTGTGAATGGTGGTGCAAAAGTGCTGGCGTTGGGGCTGCGACTGCGACGGCGACGGCGGCGAGCCGCGGGCGCGCCATTGATAGTGATGTTGTGAACAGCGGCTGTGTACGGTAGTGGTGTTGTTGTAGCACGACGTGCATCCGGGCCGGCGCGGAAAGCGCAGTTGCGGGCGGTTGCCCTTCGGTGCCAGCCATGTCGCGTGAGCGGCGGGTTGCTCTGGTGTCGACACGTGGTGCTCTGGGTTGTTGTGTGGTGCCCTTTGGCCGGTGGGGGTGGTTCGCGTGTGTCTCGTTCGCGCTCGGTGTCTGGTCGTGGTCGTGCTGCTCCCCCGTCTGTCGGCGGTTTCCGACGTCGTCTGTACGTTTTTGTTCGTTTGCGGCGTGCCTGCCGACGTCGTCCCGTCGCGACCTTTCAACCGAAAGTGTGGCGCCCGAAGGTGAACGAACGTAACCCTGACCTCGGCGCTTTACGCTGAGCCGAGCGAACCGAACCGAACCTAACCTGTGGTGTGGCGAGGTGAGCTCAGCCTGTGAGCCCCTAACGTCTACGTAAGGTAAGCTGTCCGGCTCACGCCTCACGTTTTTGAACGCTTTTTTAACCTACGTTTGACGCTTCTTAACCTAGCACTGACCCCTTAACCTAACGTGTAACCTAACCTAACCTAACCTAACCTAACCTAACCTAACCTAACCTAACCTAACCTCTGACGCCTGACGTGTTTGAATGCTTAACCTAAGTTTGACGCTTAACCTAACCCAAGTCCCCTTAACCTAACCCACGTCCACCTAACCTAACCTAACCTAACGTAGACGTGTAAACGTAATGTGTAACGCGTAACGTGTAAGGTCGGCTGTCGTGTGTGCTTGACGGCAGATTGGGTTGGTCTGTAGATTCGGATTGCGGTTTGCCTCGGTCGAGGGGTTGGGTCGGAAGCGGCGAGGGGCGGCGGCGCCTGTTGCGCAGGCGGCGTCCGTTTGCGGCGGGCAATTGTTGAGAAACGGCTGTGAATGTTGGCGGGCGAGAGGAGGAGGACGGCGCGCGATGTGGCCCGACGGCTGCGGGCCGATCGGGAAACGGCGGGAGGGCGACGGAAGGCGATGGGGCGGCGGAGGCGCGTTTGCACGGCCGTCATCGCCGCACGCCTCGGCTTGTGTGGCTGTGGCGCCGGCCGCGCTGGCCGGGCTGCCGCGGCGACGGTGTGGGAGTTTTGCCGAAGGTTTGGCCATTGTGGCGGGTCGTCGGCTGGGGCTGTGGGGGCGGCATTTGGGCGGGGGCGGCGATTCTCGGCGGGCCGACCCAGGCTGTAGCGCGCGGTAGCTGCAGTTTGGCCGTGGTTTGCGGCGCTGCCGTGGCGACTGGTTGGCGACTGTGGTGTGGCTGTGTGTAGCCCCATCCTCGGTGGTTTGAAAGGCGCGGGCGGTTGTGGCGCAGGTTTGGGGCTGCTCCGCACAGGCTGTCGGACGTTGGGCGGTAGCAAGCGCGGGAGGCGCGGCGCGGCGGCGCGCAGAGTGGCGGCCGCTCTCTCGGCCGTCCGCGCCCGCCCGCGACACTGGCTGGGCCTTGTGATTCTCTGCTCTGCTGCTGTGCTGTGCTTGCGTGCCTGCCTGCCGTCCCGCTCGCTCTCGCTGTGTGTTACGCGCGTCGTCGAAATGGCAGATCAGGCGGCTACGAACGAGACTGCTGCGGCACCCGCCGCCACCGGCACTACGAAGAAGGCCAAGTCTGCGTCGTCTGCGAAGAAGCCGCGCGCCAAGCCTGCGCACCCGCGCACCTCTGAGATGGTGACGGCCGCCATCAAGAGTCTGAAGGAGCGCGGCGGGTCGTCGCTGCAGGCGATCAAGAAGTACATAGCCGCGCACTACAAGCTGGACGCGGAGAAGCTGGCGCCGTTTATCAAGAAGTACCTCAAGTCGGCCGTCGTGGCGGGCGAGCTGGTGCAGACGAAGGGGAAGGGCGCGTCCGGCTCGTTCAAGCTTGCCGGCGCCGGCGGCGGGGGGGCGGCCGAGGGCGGCAAGGCTCGTGCTGGCGGTGCCAAGAAGAAGCGCGCCGCTCCGGCCAGCAAGGAGAAGAAGGGCGCCCGTGCGGCCGGCGCAAAGAAGGCTGGTGGCGTGAAGGCGGCGACCGGTCGGAAGGCGGGCGCCGCCAAGAAGGCGTCTGCGGCGTCGGCCGCGCCCGCGGGTGCGAAGAAGGCGGCTGCGGCCAAGCCGGCCAAGGCCAAGTCGCCGTCGAAGGCGAAGAAGGCCGCCAAGGTTCCGACGAAGAAGCCGAAGGCGCCGCGCCCGAAGAAGGCGACGACGCCGTCTAAGGCGAAGGCTTCGCCCAAGAAGAAGAAGTAGAGTAGAGGAGAAAGAGATGGGAGAAAGGAAGGGTTTGGCGCTTGACTCCGTCGTCCCCACCCCCCGTCGTCGTCTAGTGGCGCGCAAGAGACGCGCGGCCCAAAACGGCCCTTCTCAGGGCCATCAAAGCACGTCGGGGAAGGTTTTGATTGTCGTGTTGCGTTTGGTGTGGGTGTCTGTCTGGCGTTTCTGTATGCCCGTGGGGATGCTGTTTGCGTGCCGTGGTGGTTGGATTGCGGGGGTCGGTGGCGGGTGTGGGCGGCGGTAGCGGTAAGCGGTGTTGTTGTTGTTGTCGTGGTTGATTGTCGCCGTGTTTGTGGCGGCGGCCGACGGTTGGTTTTTCTGTCACGTTGTTTTGTTTGAATACGTTGGTTGGCTTGCCTGCGTTCGTTCGTCTCGGATGTCTGTCTTGTCGAGTCGTGTCTGGTCTTTGTTTTGTTTTGTTCCTTTGTGTGTGTGTGTGTGTGTGTGTTATGTTTTGCAACGGGGGGCACGTTGAGATGTGGAAGGAGTCGGCGGGGATTTCGGTGGCGCGTAGAGCGAGCGAGCGCGCGCGCCTGCCTGGCCGTTGGCCGTCGGAGTGGAGTGCGGGTTTTTTTTGTTTTCGAAACGAAAGCGGCGGCCGGCCAGCCACCCGTGCGGTGTGACGTCGGCCGTTGGGTATTGTGCGCTTTGAGCGCCGGGGAGGGATGATGTGTGATTGTTGCGCGCTGCTAGCAGGCAGGCAGAGTGAGCGGGTGTGGCGGACGGACGGGAAGTGGTGGTTTTTTTTTGTTTTTGGGTTGCGGGGCGAGAGGCAGGCGACCGACAAAGTTTGCTCGCGACGGAGAGATGTTAGTGGCCCTGAAAAGGGCCGTTTTTGTTTGTGCGGTGCGGTGCGGTGCGGTGCCGCGGCGCGGTTTAGGCGCGCTCGCCGCGGATGCGGCGCGCGAGCTGGATGTCCTTGGGCATGATGGTGACGCGCTTGGCGTGGACTGCGCACAGGTTGGTGTCTTCGAAGAGGCCGACGAGGTAGGCCTCGCTGGCCTCCTGCAGGGCCATGACTGCGGAGCTCTGGAAGCGCAGGTCGGTCTTGAAGTCCTGGGCGATCTCGCGCACTAGGCGCTGGAATGGCAGCTTGCGGATGAGCAGCTCTGTGCTCTTCTGGTAGCGCCTGATTTCTCGCAGGGCGACGGTGCCCGGCCTGTAGCGGTGGGGCTTCTTGACGCCTCCGGTGGCGGGCGCGCTCTTCCTCGCCGCCTTGGTGGCGAGCTGTTTGCGCGGCGCCTTTCCGCCGGTGGACTTGCGGGCCGTTTGCTTTGTGCGGGCCATGGCGGTAGCGGTAGCGGTAGCGGAGCGGCGTGCGTGGAGGTTAGGTGCGGCGCGGCGTCCGGTGCTGCCTTGACAACGGGCCCGCGCGCCTCCGTGCTGCGCTTATATGCCCTCGGTTGCGCGTGGTGGGGGGAGGGCGGGCCAGAGTCTATATAGGGGGGCGGCGGGCGCGCTGGGCGCAGACCGTAGCCGACTCGCCAGCCGCTGCAGCTGCTGTTTGTGCACGTTTTGCTTTGCCCGAGGAAGGAAGGATGACAGGCCGCGGCAAGGGAGGAAAGGGGCTCGGCAAGGGTGGCGCCAAGCGGCACCGCAAGGTGTTGCGCGACAACATCCAGGGCATCACGAAGCCCGCCATCCGCCGCCTGGCTCGCAGGGGCGGCGTGAAGCGCATCTCTGGTCTGATCTACGAGGAGACCCGCGGGGTGCTGAAGGTGTTCCTGGAGAACGTGATCCGCGACGCGGTGACGTACACTGAGCACGCCAAGCGCAAGACTGTGACGGCCATGGACGTGGTGTACGCCCTGAAGAGGCAGGGGCGCACCCTGTACGGTTTCGGCGGTTAGGCTGCGTCGCAGCGGGCGCTGGCCTTCCCGCGGCCGTGCTTGTGGGTGGGAGAGACTAGAAAACGGCCCTTTTCAGGGCCACCACACTGTTCGGAAGTTGAAAAGTGCGAAAGAGTCTGTGTTGTTGTTGCTGCGTGTGTGCGCTGTGTTGTTTGTTTGTTTCTTTCTTTCTTTCCGTTTGAGCGACGTGATGTGACTGGGAGGGGAGAAGGAAAGGAAACGTGTCATGTGGCTGGCTGTGTGTGGAGCTGCTTCGTTTGTGTGTTTGTTATTGTGTGTCTTTGTATCGATCGCGACGGAGATGGCGGGCTGTGTGTTGTTGTGCGAGAGGCGGTGATTATTTGCTTGCGTGGTTTGGCTCTGTGTGTTTGTTTGCGGCGGCGGCGTTGGGGTTTCCGAGGCAAGGCGTGTGGGCATAGGCGGCCGGATCAGCTGTTTCGTTCGTGTCGACGGCCGTTGCGCGCGGGAGTGGAGGGCGGTGTGTCGACACGCCTCCCTTTAACAATGGTCATTATTGCTGCCGTTGTCGGTTTGGAAGGCGACTGCGACCGTGCAAAATGTGTGTGTGTGTGTGTGTGTTTTGGGCCACACGGGCTGTGTGGACGACAAGATGGCGGACGTGCGCCGGCGGCGGCTGTGCTGTGACGGTGCAAAGTTAAAACAAAACAAGGTGCGGCGAGGACGACTGAAATTTTGCTTTGGACGTAGGTTTGTGTGGTGGCCCTGAAAAGGGCCGATTGTTGTGGGCCGAGCCGGCAAAGCGCGTTGCGTGCAGGGGAGCACGCGGCGGCTGCGATTGCCTGGCCTCCTTTAGGCCTTCTTCTCGGTCTTCTTTGGCAGCAGGACGGCCTGGATGTTGGGCAGGACACCACCCTGTGCGATGGTGACGCCCGACAGGAGCTTGTTGAGCTCCTCGTCGTTGCGGATGGCAAGCTGCAGGTGGCGCGGGATGATGCGCGTCTTCTTGTTGTCGCGGGCCGCGTTTCCGGCCAGCTCGAGCACCTCAGCCGCGAGGTACTCCATGACGGCGGCGAGGTAGACGGGCGCCCCGGCGCCGACGCGCTCTGCGTAGTTTCCCTTGCGCAGGAGGCGGTGGATTCTGCCGACCGGGAACTGGAGCCCAGCCCTGCTTGAGCGGGACTTTGACTTGCCCTTGACTTTGCCTCCCTTTCCGCGTCCGGACATGGCGATGGGCTAGCGACGGTGCACACGAAACGGAAACGAAAACGACCGGTGCGAGCGGCAGCGAGTCGAGCAGCGGAGTGCGTGCCGGCGCAGCCGGGGTGGGGGTGCTTTATGGGCTCGGGTGCGGCGGCCGGTTGCGCGCGCGCCCCATTGGTCGGCGGCCGCAACAGGGCGAGCTGGTAAAGGTGCGGCGGCGGCTGGCGGCGGGTGCCACTGTGTGGGGAGACGCTGACTAGAGCGGAGCGCTTGCTACTGGTGTTGCTGCTGCCGTACGTTGGTTCGAGATGCCGCCCAAGACTAGCGGGAAGGCCGCCAAGAAGGCTGGCAAGGCGCAGAAGAACATTTCGAAGGGCGACAAGAAGAAGAAGCGCAAGAGGAAGGAGAGCTATGCCATCTACATCTACAAGGTGCTGAAGCAGGTGCACCCTGACACGGGCATCTCGTCGAAGGCGATGAGCATCATGAACAGCTTCGTGAACGACATTTTCGAGCGCATTGCGGCCGAGGCTTCTCGCCTGGCGCACTACAACAAGCGCTCGACCATCACGTCCCGCGAGATCCAGACCGCTGTGCGGCTGTTGCTGCCTGGCGAGCTGGCCAAGCACGCCGTGAGCGAGGGCACGAAGGCGGTGACCAAGTACACGAGCTCCAAGTAAGGAGGTGGCTCTGGAATGGAAGGAAGGAAGGATGGAGAAGGCTCCTCCGTTGCGAGAGCGGCAAAACGGCCCTTTTCAGGGCCACCAACTTGCCTTTTGCGGGAAGGGCGGAATTGTTGTTGTTGTTTGTGTGTGTGGACGGCTGTGATGTATGTGTGCATTTTGATTGTGGGTGGGGGGGCGCGTCAAAGCGTGTTGCGCGGGGTACGGCCACGAGGTTGGTCGCCGTGGCGTGGAATGGTGGCACGCCTCGTTGGCGTGGTTTTTGACCCATTGGTGTTGTTGGGGTGTGTGTGTGTGTTACCCGTCTGCGAGGGGGGACAGTGCGATCGGCGACTTTTGTGTCACCGTAACGACGGCCGTTTGCGGGTTTGTTTTTTTGCACATCATACATGGCGAGGGTGAAATGTGAAATGTTTTTGTTTGGTTTTTGTTTTGTTTTTTTGCCGCCCACTATTCCCTTTGCTGTACGCCGAGTTTGACAATGGTGCGACGTAACTGCAGCGTGGAGGTGTGTGAGTGACGTTGAAATGAACGTGCCATTAAGACGCATTGTTGTTGTATTGTACTGTACGTGTACGGCGACACGCACGATGATGTACCATTCGACTCTGATGTTTGATAGCCGTGTCTGACTGATTGCGTACGACGCACGCACACCGATGTCGTCATTCAAGATGCACGCTAGACGACGACGGCGGCGGCGGCGGTGGTCGTTTGTTTGGCGAATGTCTGTACACGTGTTTGTCTGTGTCCATCCGGTATGTATTTGTTTGTTTGAAAGTGTTTTGTGTGTCGGTGACGTGGTCCGATCCGTCGCCCCCTGAGTAACTGTCGATCGGCGCGATAGACCGGCGTCACGCAACTGAACCGAAGTCTTGGGCACACCCGTCATACTGTTGTACACCGTCGCGCTGAGAACGGTAACGAAAGGTTGACGTTGATCGGTCGAATGTCTGGGCAGAACGTGAGGAATGAGGCAAGAGTGCAAGGAGGGGGGGCAAAAGAGAGAGGAAGGGAAAAAGGGGAGAAACGCATTCGTAGAGCAACGGAACGTTCCCGTGTCGGAGGCGTATTGGAGCCGCACTGAAATGCGTTTAACGGCGGCGCGGCTGCAAGTGTCTGCCGTGGTGAACGTTACCTTTGACGGCTGCATTGAGCTTTGCCTTTGCTTTCGCTTTCGCTTTCGCGTTCGCTTTCGCTTTCCCGGATGTACGTAACGTTTGTTGATATGGTTCTGAGGAAGAGTGTATGACAGTGCCGTGCCGTCCATGTTCGTGTGCCCTCCCATTGTGTGTATGCTATTGTCTGTGTACTTGAATGATGTATGTAGGTGTTAGTGGACATGTTTTACCAGTGGGGGGAAATGGATCGTCGATAGTTGCCGTCACTCTGTCACGGTCGAGATGACGCACCCTCCGTACAGAAAGGTGTCGAGAAAGTGAGTGTGTGTGTGCGTCCGTGAATTGGCAGCGTTTGGAGGTGGGCGTGCCCTGCATGTGGCCCGGAAAAGGCTGTTCGTTAGGCGGTAGTGTTGTGTGGACAGGGGAGGGGCATGCGTAACGCTGCTGGCATGGCATTTCGGGAGATGGGAGGGGGCAAACGAGGAAACGAGGAGCGGCGGCCAAAGACGGGACGGGGAGGGGCGCGGTGTGGGTGGCTTGCGCCTGTGCTCGGCGTTGTGGTTTGTGCAAAAGAGGAGGAGAAAAACAATGTGAGTTGCCAGGGAGGGGAGCGGTGTTGTGTTGTGGTTGTCGTGGTGTAGCCGCAGACGCGGCTGTCAGTGAACGTGGCGAGACGGACGGATGCGCGGAGGGGCGGGGGCGGCGCATTTCGCCGGTGCCGTGCCGTGCCGTGCCTGAAAGCCGCGTGGTCGCTGTGTTGTTGGTGGCGTGGGGGCGAGGAGAGTACCGTACGGGTGTGCTTGTGCGCCGGAAATGGCACACTGCGCCCGCCCGTCTTGGAGGCTGATGGCTGTGGTGTGGAAATGGGGCGCGGTGATGTTGAAGCACAGAAAAGAAACCAAGAAAACGGAAGGCGTGATGCGGCGGTGGTGGTGAGAGCGGGAAAAACAAAACAAAAGAAAAAAAACAACAAAAAAAAAGAAGGAAAAACAACAAGAAACAAAAAAGAAAACAAAAAGTCTATCAATATTAAAATGTAAATGGAAATGGACCCAGGTATAACCTCCCTGCACAAATAGCAGAGAGTCCGATGATAATAAAAATGTGCCAGAATGTTAACGTCCCTACAAAACAAACCCAACGATAATATTAATGAAAGAGTGAACCGTATGTAACATTGCAACAGACATAATGAAACCTGATAAATTGTATAAGGGCAGCAGCCGTTGACCTTTGGCCCTGTATTCAGAATAAAAAGAGCCAAAGATCGTTACCCCAATGAAAAAGACACTGAAACACGTATGTAACATAGTAGCGATGGCGAGACATTGTAGCATCTGTGACCAGAGAGTTTGCGCTGGACTGCGCGAGTGTTGCGAGCGGTTCTCAGTCAGTCAGTCAGTCTGTGTAGTTGAGGGCTGTACTCTGTCAGTAGTCGTCGCGTGCAGTACGCTAATAGTCGTCATGCAGAGCGGTCGGTCAGTAGTAGCAGCCGAGTGCGGTTGTGTGATGTAGGCGGTCGGCAACACTGGTCAAGATGGTGAATAAGGTATACTGTTAATTGATATAATCGTTAGATAATGAGAAATTGTATTTATTGTAATTATTCTCCAACAAGTTCCCCAATAATAATTTTTATTTCAAAAGCATTTTTCAAACATTTAATCTTTTATTGAACTAAAGAGTTCGTTCCACTTCTTTGAAGAAAAATGTCACTAAAATCACAAAGAAAGAGAATATTATTATTTGCAATGCAGTTCCTCCAAGCGCTGCGCAACAACCAGAGCAGAAATGTGACATCCATTTATTCGGAGGTAAGACTTTAATTCTGATTGTTTTGCACAGGGCCAAAGACCGATATTTCGGTTTAATTGAAGTTTCTTGTCACTGAACGGACTTTTGTAAATGTTGTGTGAAGACTTTATATTTGAGTCAGATTGCGAATTGCACATTTTTGTTGCCATTTTCAATACCTCTCATTGTGGGCGAGGTTACAATTAGCGCAATGTCCATTAGCATCCGTAAATAACATTGTCCATTATTTTAAATATTGCTGGGAGGTTACAACACACACACACACACACACACACACACACAAAACAAAAAACAAAAAAAAACAAAAAATTGCATTTATATCCGCTCCTCAATTGTAGATACCCCTTACACAGCTGTGTGCAATGAATGAGTGCTGGCTGGTAATTAATTGCACTCCTTGGAGGGAAATGCCATAGGAAGTAGTCTTTAAAAAGTGAATGTTTTTCGTTAAGAGACAAAAGTTACTTTAGAAAAAAAGTAATAGTGGGGCTTTTGTTGTTGAACAAAATAAGTACAATGAACATACGTTATCAGATTTGCGCAATGCAGCGTCACACCACCTTTTGATTATAACACAATATACTATACATCGTCCCGAACCGTGACCAGAGTCGCGAGACGAGCAGAGCACGCCGCCGACGCCCGCTCAGTACAACCGTCCACCCGCTACTACTGTCGACCGACTACTACCTCTCCCGACTCGCGCTACAATATATATAACAACTGTTCCTGGCGACCCGGTGCGTGCAACTACTGTCGTCTGGCGCGGTCCAAGCGCCGACTAGCAGCGATAAAGAACTCTCTGGTCAGACAGAGATGCTGTCATGCCTCGCCATCGCTCTGGTAATGAATACATACGTGGTGCAGCGTGCGTACCACCGGAACACGCAGTGGCGGAGCCAAAGACTGTGTTGTCGAGGTCGAGTGCGAGTGGGAAGAGAGGCAGCGTCGGCACGGAGATGCAAGCGAGCGCGAGACGCACGGGGGCTGCGGCGTGGCGCGTTTGCGGTCGGCGCCTTTGGTGGCAACGGCCGGGACAAGCAGCGGTGTATGGTGTGGTGCGGGGCGGACAGGGGCGGAGGCGGCGCGACGACGGCATGGGGGCGAAAACGGGACGGGGGACGGCGGATGTTGAGAGGCGTCACGCGCGGACAGGACACAGACACAGAGACACACAGATTGGAAAGGGAGGGTGCGCGGTAGTAGTTGGGAATGTGCGTACCGTGCGGGATGGGAGTGGGCGAGGAACACGGTCGTGGCCCCTGTTTTGGGTGCGTGTGATGACGTCGGTGTGTTGTGGGAAGGGAAGGTGCTGTGGCGGCGGCGCGTAATGGGCGTAGGCCGAAAAGAGAAAGGAACGTGGGCAGTGTGTTGGCAAGCGTCGGTTCGACTGCGACGTTGATGGGCAGGGCAGGGCAAGGTTAATGGTGGTAGGAGTAGGCGTGTGGGCGCAAAAAATCTGCCGCTGCAGGCGGTGCCGTAACCGCCATGGCGGGAAGGAGAGAGGGCCAAAGAAAGAAAGAAAGAAAGAAGAAAACAAAAAAAAAAAAAGGAGGGGGGGGGGGGGCGAAAGTGGAGAGGCGGTGGTGTGAGAAGGGCGGGGGCGGAAGGAAGGCAGGAAGGACAAGAGGCGAGGCGACGGCTTGCTTTGTGTATCGGTCGGTCTCTGGCTATGCTTCGTTTTCTGCAGCAGGGTCGGTGCGCGGCGTGGCTCGCGGCAGTGGGAACGCCTGGTGGCTGGACGGCCAGCAATGCGGTTGGATGGGCGGCCACAGCACCGCACCTGTGCCCGAGGAGGAGACGCTGGCGGCGGGCCCTGAGGTGAGGCCGGCTCGGCTGGGGCTGTGGATGTGTAGGTGTGCGCCGCTGCTGCAACAACGAGTAAAACGCGAGAAGAAGGGATGGCGGTAGAGAGGAAAAAAAGAAAAAGGTCGTGTTGTGTTGATGCGCAGGCAGACGCGTACAGAGGGACGAGCCCGGTCTGCAGCAGGGTGTGGCCGTGCCGAGTGCAGAGCAGCGGCGGCTCGGTTCGGTTCGGCCCGGCCCGGCGGGCCGCGCTGTTGTCGCGGACGTGAGCGCCCCCTGGCGGGTGGCCGGAGGCGGCGCGGCGTGTTGGACGTGTGGCTGGTGGCAGTGCACAATTTGCGAGTGGCTGGCGGTGTGGTGTGGCGGTTGGCGCGTCGGGCGGCGGAGAGGTATGTGTTGCGGGCGCCCTTTGCTGCGCTGCGTCGTTGCGTGTGCCGTACAGGGCGGGCGCTTGTCGACTGTGTGGGCGGTGTGGCGAATTGGCGTGAAACGGCTGCCGAGAGGTGTGTGGTAGCGAGCCGGTCGGTGGTGTCAGTGCGAAGGGGAATGTGCGTGCGTTTGGCGGTTTCGGTGTGCTTTTTGCGGCGTGAGAGTGGGAATTAGTGGGGCCGGCTGTTGTGTTGGTTCCTTGTGTCTTGTGTCGCGTAGCTTGATGGCAACGTGGAAGGACGCCGGTTTCGTTTCGAGCCTTGCGTGTGGTTGTCGACGTTGACTGGTTGGCGTGTGCCGATGCACGTGCATGTGTGGGTCGCGAGTGCGTTTTTGGCTGGCTGTGTGTGTGTGTGTGTGTGTTTTGGGGGGGAAGGGGGAGGCGGTGGTGAAAGTGCAGTCGTTGCCACGGGCGTCGTCGGGTGGGGCTGGGGCTGTGCGTCGTGGCGGAAAGGTGGTAGGTTGCGGGAAGCGAGCCCGTCGTTGACGGTGTCGCGTGAGTTGTGAATCGAGTGGGGCGCGGGGCGCGGGACAGGAGCAGCGTGCCGCTGCGTCGTGGTCGTCAGCAGAGGCTGTGCGTGTGCTTGTCCTTTTTGTGGGCGGTTCGTGCGAGGCGTTTTTGTTTTGTGTTGCCCTAGTTGTTAGTTTATTTTGTTTGTGTTTGTTATTTTGAGACGACGACTGGTTGGTGGCGTGCGCGCGAAGTGGCGGTGTGCGCTTCCCGTGTCGTTTGTGTTGTTTGGTTTTTTTGTTTTTGTGTGTTTTTTTTTTTTGTTTTTTTTTTTTTTTTTTTTTTTTGCACTGGGCCCCGGTGGGTGGGTGCGTGTGTGTCGATTGCCGGCTGGCGAAAGGTGCGCCATCGGCGGGGTGGGTCGCCGGCACAAGTAGAGGCGGCGGCGTTGTTGCTGTTGTTGTGTGGTGTTTGTTTTGTTCGGCTGTGTCGGCGAGCTGTGTTGCGGTGCGTGTGAATGGTGGTGCAAAAGTGCTGGCGTTGGGGCTGCGACTGCGACGGCGACGGCGGCGAGCCGCGGGCGCGCCATTGATAGTGATGTTGTGAACAGCGGCTGTGTACGGTAGTGGTGTTGTTGTAGCACGACGTGCATCCGGGCCGGCGCGGAAAGCGCAGTTGCGGGCGGTTGCCCTTCGGTGCCAGCCATGTCGCGTGAGCGGCGGGTTGCTCTGGTGTCGACACGTGGTGCTCTGGGTTGTTGTGTGGTGCCCTTTGGCCGGTGGGGGTGGTTCGCGTGTGTCTCGTTCGCGCTCGGTGTCTGGTCGTGGTCGTGCTGCTCCCCCGTCTGTCGGCGGTTTCCGACGTCGTCTGTACGTTTTTGTTCGTTTGCGGCGTGCCTGCCGACGTCGTCCCGTCGCGACCTTTCAACCGAAAGTGTGGCGCCCGAAGGTGAACGAACGTAACCCTGACCTCGGCGCTTTACGCTGAGCCGAGCGAACCGAACCGAACCTAACCTGTGGTGTGGCGAGGTGAGCTCAGCCTGTGAGCCCCTAACGTCTACGTAAGGTAAGCTGTCCGGCTCACGCCTCACGTTTTTGAACGCTTTTTTAACCTACGTTTGACGCTTCTTAACCTAGCACTGACCCCTTAACCTAACGTGTAACCTAACCTAACCTAACCTAACCTAACCTAACCTAACCTAACCTAACCTAACCTCTGACGCCTGACGTGTTTGAATGCTTAACCTAAGTTTGACGCTTAACCTAACCCAAGTCCCCTTAACCTAACCCACGTCCACCTAACCTAACCTAACCTAACGTAGACGTGTAAACGTAATGTGTAACGCGTAACGTGTAAGGTCGGCTGTCGTGTGTGCTTGACGGCAGATTGGGTTGGTCTGTAGATTCGGATTGCGGTTTGCCTCGGTCGAGGGGTTGGGTCGGAAGCGGCGAGGGGCGGCGGCGCCTGTTGCGCAGGCGGCGTCCGTTTGCGGCGGGCAATTGTTGAGAAACGGCTGTGAATGTTGGCGGGCGAGAGGAGGAGGACGGCGCGCGATGTGGCCCGACGGCTGCGGGCCGATCGGGAAACGGCGGGAGGGCGACGGAAGGCGATGGGGCGGCGGAGGCGCGTTTGCACGGCCGTCATCGCCGCACGCCTCGGCTTGTGTGGCTGTGGCGCCGGCCGCGCTGGCCGGGCTGCCGCGGCGACGGTGTGGGAGTTTTGCCGAAGGTTTGGCCATTGTGGCGGGTCGTCGGCTGGGGCTGTGGGGGCGGCATTTGGGCGGGGGCGGCGATTCTCGGCGGGCCGACCCAGGCTGTAGCGCGCGGTAGCTGCAGTTTGGCCGTGGTTTGCGGCGCTGCCGTGGCGACTGGTTGGCGACTGTGGTGTGGCTGTGTGTAGCCCCATCCTCGGTGGTTTGAAAGGCGCGGGCGGTTGTGGCGCAGGTTTGGGGCTGCTCCGCACAGGCTGTCGGACGTTGGGCGGTAGCAAGCGCGGGAGGCGCGGCGCGGCGGCGCGCAGAGTGGCGGCCGCTCTCTCGGCCGTCCGCGCCCGCCCGCGACACTGGCTGGGCCTTGTGATTCTCTGCTCTGCTGGATTCGAGTCTGGGATGCCGGCCGAGCCGGACGCACGCGCCGAGCGCTCCGCGCCTTAGCATCCTAAGATGTCAGACAGTGTTAGAGCGGACAGGGCCGCGTCCCTGCACGCTCCCGGAGGTGAGTCGAGCACATCAGATGTACGCCCGCGTTTTCCTGATAGTGCTCCCCCTCAACTGGACGACGCAACCGGCGCCGCCGCACGCGTGTGTAGTAGTGTTTCACTCGACGCGCTCGCGAACGCGACAGATTTTGCCGGTGACTCGATAGTACCCACCGTGCCATTGGCACAGTCTCTGGAGACGGCAGCAGCCGTCGGCACGTCGCAGCGCCCTGAAGATGCGCTGCAGACGCTAATAAACCTGCTACCGACACCTACAACCTCCGCCGACAGCTCCACGCCGTCAGCGGAGCCAATGGAGCAGGAAACATCTGATAAAGGTAATAGTGCGTCGAAAACAAGGAAACGCGCCAACACAGGAGATAATGAGGATCACTCCTTCCTCAAAAAGAAGAGTGTTGACCAACCACGGCAGTCAACACACCGTGCTCGGCGTAACGGCCGCGCACGCAATAGTACCGACGAGGACGGTTTTGTGCAGCCGAAGAAGACAGCCAGAGCCGTTCCGTCGTCGGAAACGCTGGCAGCGAACACCAGCAATATGTTCGACGCGCTCTCTGATAGTGAGGAGGAAGAGGAGCATGACAACACAGCTCCACGCGGCCGTCTTCCCCCGCCACTTGTGATCGCGTATGAAAAAGACTTCCGGAGCCTACAGATCATGCTAAATGGTCTGCTGGGAAAAAACAATTATCGAGTGCGTACAGCGGGTGACACGGTGTACAAAGTGCGCGTGAATAACTGTGACCTGTACAATAAACTCTTACACGCCGCAAGAGCACAGGGCATGGAGTACTACACGTATTCCACTTCACGCAAACGACCTCTGAAGGTCGTCTTTAAAGGAGTACCGTTAAAGTACTCCAATGAACATGTAAAGGAGGACTTAGAAGACCTAGGCTTTATAGTTCAATCTGTAACAAAAATGAGGGACCCAAGAACCAACAGGCGCGGCCCTCTAAGACTCGTGTGCGCGGACAGCACGGACAAAAACAGAGAGCTGTTCAAATTGAAATTTATAGGCCCGTGTGAAGTAACACCAGAAAACTTACGCCAAACAGGTGGCTATGCCCAGTGCTACCGCTGTCTCGAATTAGGACATGTAGACAAGCACTGCGGAATGCAACCGTTCTGTGTGCGTTGTGCCGCTCCTCATGCTGCGATCGAGTGCGACGTGAAGGGGGAGCCGTATAAAGACTTCAAGCCGAAGTGTAAACTCTGTAACGGCGAGCACGTGGCATCTTATCGAGGATGTCCACGGCACAAAGCCTTCGCTGCGCGCCTCCGGAAAGCGGAGACGCCGAAGAAAGGCACAGTTTTGGCGGGAAACTCCAGACACCGCGGAGCCGAGGGGGAAGGACGAACAAAAGGTGGTCGCCGTCGTCGAGGTCGCCGGCGCGGGGTAAGGACCTCCAAACCCCGCCCAGGTGACACTTCACACCGTCCCCAGGCCGAGCAGACTTCAGCCCAACCGAAGACGGCCAGCGCACAAAATGGCAGGCAAGTCCCGCCCAGCGCGGCCATCGTCGCGGACGGAGCAATCCCCGAGCGGCGCAAAATGCAGGTAACACCGTCCACCTCTCCCACCACCGAGCGCCCGCGCGCCAATCAGAGCGCGCGCCGCTGGGAGAACACCGCGCCAGCGGCACAAAATGGCGGCCCAGAGGCACCACCACTGAACGATGCGGCCATCTTCCCCGGCCTGCGCGGGCGCCGACAGCATGGCGGACCCCAGGCAGCCACGCGCCATCTTGTCGGCAGCAGCAATGGCGGCGAGCCCGCCGCTGGCCAGGCAGCCACGCGCCATCTTGTCGGCAACGGCAATGGCGGCGAGACCGCCGCTCGCCAGGCAGCACTCGACAACACACCACAAGCCGACCGCCACGACGCCGTCGGCAGCATGAGCGCCAGCTATGAGCGCATGATGATGGCAATGGAGCAGCGAATGTTCGCGATGATGGAAAAATTCATTTCCCTCGTCGTGAACGTCATCAGCGAACTTCCTGCCAAGATTGCGGCCGCTATGCAGCAGGCAACAAATATCAACAACCCCACGACCCAGCATGGCAGCGCCACGAGAAATTAAAATATGCCTCTGGAATGCCCGCGGCCTACGAGAACAGGCCGCAGAATTTCGCGAGTTAATTCGCACGGAAAATGTGGATTTATGTCTCGTGACGGAGACGTTCCTGAAACCCGGAGTCCGCGTCGGGATACCGAATTATGTGTGTCACCGCGACGACAGGCCAACCCACGGAGGGGGAACGGCAATATACGTACGTCGGACGCTAAGCCACTATAAGATTCACCTGCCGCCGCTGCAGACAGCCGAGGCGACCGCGGTCGCAGTAAACACGGCGCATGGAAAAATCACGGTCGGTGTCGTGTACAAGTCACCGAGTCGGCGCCTGCAACGAGAAGACATGGACAAATTGTTGTCACTTCCAGGACAACTTCTACTGGGAGGCGACTACAATTCCAAAAATCTAGTCTGGAATTCCAGACTCACGAACACGAGTGGGCGGCAGCTGCAACGCATCGTAGAGCGCCATAACGCCGTAGTTGTCGCCCCTCACGAACCGACCATCTTTCCTCCTAGAGGGTTGCCTGACGTGATCGACATACTGATAAACAAAGGCGTCAGACAGAACCTGACAGCGAGCACAAGGCCGCCGATCAACTCCGATCATGTCCCAGTCATGTTCGAAGTTGAGGCGGAACTTGCGCCAATTCCAAGAAGAGGGCTCGACTTACGCGGAATCAACTGGGACCAATACCGCGAAGCCATGGTGGCAGCATTGGAACAACTCCCGGAACCGGCCGCGAACGGCGTAAACGCGGCTCTACAACACTACACAAACTGCATGGTGGAAGCAGCAACCAACGCCACGCCGCCCAGACCAGCAGCCGACCACCGAAGCTGCAAACCACAGCGTCTGCCACGAGACCTGGAGAACTTAATCTCCGAGAAAAACCGGGTTGCTAGAGAATGGCAACGCACCCGAAATCCGGCCATCAAACCGACACTCAACCGGTTGCGCCGGGAAATCAAGGTCGCAGCAGAAAAACACAGGCACCAGGAGTGGGCGACCAAGATCTCCCAGCTCAACACGGAAGATGGTTCGGCGTGGAGAACGGTTAAGAGCTTCATCCGTCGCACGATGAAAGTTCCTCCACTCCAGGTCGGAGCAGATTTTGTCAGCGAGCCGAATGCAAAGGCCAACTGCCTGGCCGATGCGTTCGCCGCTAATTTCACACCGATGGAGGACCCAGTCGACGCAGCGCACATTCGACTCGTCAGGGATCGTCTTCCCCGCTACCTTGCGGCGAGGGACCCAGACGACCACATCACGCCGATAGCCGTCGACGAGGTGAAACTGCTGCTGCGTCACCTTCAAGGTCGCAAAGCCGCGGGTCCAGACATGGTGACAAATTCGCTCCTCAGGCAACTCCCAGAAGAAGCAGTGGCCAAACTTACAGAACTCTTCAATGAAGTGCTTCGTACAGAAGAGTTTCCGCAAATCTGGAAGCACGCAGAAATAGTGGCCCTACCAAAACCAGGGAAGGACGCGCGGATGGCAAAAAACTACCGTCCGATTAGCCTGCTGCCGGCGCTATCCAAACTTTTTGAGCGGCTATACATGACGCGCCTCCTGCGTCATATCACCGACGAACAAATTCTGCCTGATGAGCAATTTGGGTTCCGGCGAGGACACTCTGCCACACACCAAGTCCTACGGCTGACTGAGGAAGCGTTCGGAGCAGTTGACCGACGCGAGTATTTCGGTGCTCTTATGCTCGACGTGTCACGCGCCTTTGACTCGGTGTGGCACGAAGGCCTCCTGTACAAGTTGCTTGTACTGGGGGTACCCGTGTCACACGTGAGTCTCCTGCAGACTTACCTGCGGGACAGGACGTTCCACGTTCGGGCAGACAGTGGAATCTCCACGGAGCGCCGGGTACTCGCGGGTGTACCGCAAGGCTCGGTCATCGGCCCGACGCTTTACTCGGTCTACACAGCGGACCTCCCACGTACAGGTGCAGTGAACAACGCCCTGTACGCGGACGACACCGCCGTCTACGGCCGCAGCAGATGCCCCCGAGCTCTACAACGGCGTCTGCAAGCGGCAACCGCGGCGCTAGAAGAATGGGCCACGAAATGGCGTCTGGCTTATAATCCCGAGAAAAGCCAGGCGATCATCATCGCGCTCAGGCATGTTCCGGCAGACCTCGAGCAGCTGACAGTCCGCGGAAGACCCGTACCGTGGAACAACAGTGCCAAGTATCTTGGCGTCACGCTAGACAAGCGTCTAACGTGGCGCCAACACATCGAAGAAGTGAGGAGGAAGGCTCTGGGTAGACTGCGCATGTTGTACCCGGTCATCAACCCCACATCATCGCTACCAGCAGACTTAGGTCTCACCTTGTACAAAGCCACCATCAGCCCGCTGTTTGATTATGCAGCGGTGGTGTGGGGCAACGCAGCCGAGACCAACATCCGCCGTCTACAAATGGTCCAAAACAGGGCCCTCAGAACGGTGCTGCATCTTCCGTGGGACTTCAACACCGCGGAACTACACCACGTCGCAGGAGTTCCCTTACTCAGACAGCGGTTCCAACTCGCTGCCCAAGACTTCTACGAGAAGGTCGAAGTATCGCGTAACCCTAAGGTACGCGATCTCGGCCATCGACCACACTGGCGCGCCACGCTGCGCTGGCCAGATCTCCTTCGCCTGCAACAATAGTGCCGCGAAGTGAAGACTTTCCTCATGTGATGTTCCAGTGCAGAACAAGACTAAAACCTCACAAAGACTTATACTAACATGGTGCACCCTATTTATGGAAGAAAGAGCGTCAAGTACGCTGAAAACTTCCTCACAAGTGTTAACGCAGAAATGCGTCACACACACACTTATGCACACGCATTCTCTGCTCTGCTGCTGTGCTGTGCTTGCGTGCCTGCCTGCCGTCCCGCTCGCTCTCGCTGTGTGTTACGCGCGTCGTCGAAATGGCAGATCAGGCGGCTACGAACGAGACTGCTGCGGCACCCGCCGCCACCGGCACTACGAAGAAGGCCAAGTCTGCGTCGTCTGCGAAGAAGCCGCGCGCCAAGCCTGCGCACCCGCGCACCTCTGAGATGGTGACGGCCGCCATCAAGAGTCTGAAGGAGCGCGGCGGGTCGTCGCTGCAGGCGATCAAGAAGTACATAGCCGCGCACTACAAGCTGGACGCGGAGAAGCTGGCGCCGTTTATCAAGAAGTACCTCAAGTCGGCCGTCGTGGCGGGCGAGCTGGTGCAGACGAAGGGGAAGGGCGCGTCCGGCTCGTTCAAGCTTGCCGGCGCCGGCGGCGGGGGGGCGGCCGAGGGCGGCAAGGCTCGTGCTGGCGGTGCCAAGAAGAAGCGCGCCGCTCCGGCCAGCAAGGAGAAGAAGGGCGCCCGTGCGGCCGGCGCAAAGAAGGCTGGTGGCGTGAAGGCGGCGACCGGTCGGAAGGCGGGCGCCGCCAAGAAGGCGTCTGCGGCGTCGGCCGCGCCCGCGGGTGCGAAGAAGGCGGCTGCGGCCAAGCCGGCCAAGGCCAAGTCGCCGTCGAAGGCGAAGAAGGCCGCCAAGGTTCCGACGAAGAAGCCGAAGGCGCCGCGCCCGAAGAAGGCGACGACGCCGTCTAAGGCGAAGGCTTCGCCCAAGAAGAAGAAGTAGAGTAGAGGAGAAAGAGATGGGAGAAAGGAAGGGTTTGGCGCTTGACTCCGTCGTCCCCACCCCCCGTCGTCGTCTAGTGGCGCGCAAGAGACGCGCGGCCCAAAACGGCCCTTCTCAGGGCCATCAAAGCACGTCGGGGAAGGTTTTGATTGTCGTGTTGCGTTTGGTGTGGGTGTCTGTCTGGCGTTTCTGTATGCCCGTGGGGATGCTGTTTGCGTGCCGTGGTGGTTGGATTGCGGGGGTCGGTGGCGGGTGTGGGCGGCGGTAGCGGTAAGCGGTGTTGTTGTTGTTGTCGTGGTTGATTGTCGCCGTGTTTGTGGCGGCGGCCGACGGTTGGTTTTTCTGTCACGTTGTTTTGTTTGAATACGTTGGTTGGCTTGCCTGCGTTCGTTCGTCTCGGATGTCTGTCTTGTCGAGTCGTGTCTGGTCTTTGTTTTGTTTTGTTCCTTTGTGTGTGTGTGTGTGTGTGTGTTATGTTTTGCAACGGGGGGCACGTTGAGATGTGGAAGGAGTCGGCGGGGATTTCGGTGGCGCGTAGAGCGAGCGAGCGCGCGCGCCTGCCTGGCCGTTGGCCGTCGGAGTGGAGTGCGGGTTTTTTTTGTTTTCGAAACGAAAGCGGCGGCCGGCCAGCCACCCGTGCGGTGTGACGTCGGCCGTTGGGTATTGTGCGCTTTGAGCGCCGGGGAGGGATGATGTGTGATTGTTGCGCGCTGCTAGCAGGCAGGCAGAGTGAGCGGGTGTGGCGGACGGACGGGAAGTGGTGGTTTTTTTTTGTTTTTGGGTTGCGGGGCGAGAGGCAGGCGACCGACAAAGTTTGCTCGCGACGGAGAGATGTTAGTGGCCCTGAAAAGGGCCGTTTTTGTTTGTGCGGTGCGGTGCGGTGCGGTGCCGCGGCGCGGTTTAGGCGCGCTCGCCGCGGATGCGGCGCGCGAGCTGGATGTCCTTGGGCATGATGGTGACGCGCTTGGCGTGGATTGCGCACAGGTTGGTGTCTTCGAAGAGGCCGACGAGGTAGGCCTCGCTGGCCTCCTGCAGGGCCATGACTGCGGAGCTCTGGAAGCGCAGGTCGGTCTTGAAGTCCTGGGCGATCTCGCGCACTAGGCGCTGGAATGGCAGCTTGCGGATGAGCAGCTCTGTGCTCTTCTGGTAGCGCCTGATTTCTCGCAGGGCGACGGTGCCCGGCCTGTAGCGGTGGGGCTTCTTGACGCCTCCGGTGGCGGGCGCGCTCTTCCTCGCCGCCTTGGTGGCGAGCTGTTTGCGCGGCGCCTTTCCGCCGGTGGACTTGCGGGCCGTTTGCTTTGTGCGGGCCATGGCGGTAGCGGTAGCGGTAGCGGAGCGGCGTGCGTGGAGGTTAGGTGCGGCGCGGCGTCCGGTGCTGCCTTGACAACGGGCCCGCGCGCCTCCGTGCTGCGCTTATATGCCCTCGGTTGCGCGTGGTGGGGGGAGGGCGGGCCAGAGTCTATATAGGGGGGCGGCGGGCGCGCTGGGCGCAGACCGTAGCCGACTCGCCAGCCGCTGCAGCTGCTGTTTGTGCACGTTTTGCTTTGCCCGAGGAAGGAAGGATGACAGGCCGCGGCAAGGGAGGAAAGGGGCTCGGCAAGGGTGGCGCCAAGCGGCACCGCAAGGTGTTGCGCGACAACATCCAGGGCATCACGAAGCCCGCCATCCGCCGCCTGGCTCGCAGGGGCGGCGTGAAGCGCATCTCTGGTCTGATCTACGAGGAGACCCGCGGGGTGCTGAAGGTGTTCCTGGAGAACGTGATCCGCGACGCGGTGACGTACACTGAGCACGCCAAGCGCAAGACTGTGACGGCCATGGACGTGGTGTACGCCCTGAAGAGGCAGGGGCGCACCCTGTACGGTTTCGGCGGTTAGGCTGCGTCGCAGCGGGCGCTGGCCTTCCCGCGGCCGTGCTTGTGGGTGGGAGAGACTAGAAAACGGCCCTTTTCAGGGCCACCACACTGTTCGGAAGTTGAAAAGTGCGAAAGAGTCTGTGTTGTTGTTGCTGCGTGTGTGCGCTGTGTTGTTTGTTTGTTTCTTTCTTTCTTTCCGTTTGAGCGACGTGATGTGACTGGGAGGGGAGAAGGAAAGGAAACGTGTCATGTGGCTGGCTGTGTGTGGAGCTGCTTCGTTTGTGTGTTTGTTATTGTGTGTCTTTGTATCGATCGCGACGGAGATGGCGGGCTGTGTGTTGTTGTGCGAGAGGCGGTGATTATTTGCTTGCGTGGTTTGGCTCTGTGTGTTTGTTTGCGGCGGCGGCGTTGGGGTTTCCGAGGCAAGGCGTGTGGGCATAGGCGGCCGGATCAGCTGTTTCGTTCGTGTCGACGGCCGTTGCGCGCGGGAGTGGAGGGCGGTGTGTCGACACGCCTCCCTTTAACAATGGTCATTATTGCTGCCGTTGTCGGTTTGGAAGGCGACTGCGACCGTGCAAAATGTGTGTGTGTGTGTGTGTGTTTTGGGCCACACGGGCTGTGTGGACGACAAGATGGCGGACGTGCGCCGGCGGCGGCTGTGCTGTGACGGTGCAAAGTTAAAACAAAACAAGGTGCGGCGAGGACGACTGAAATTTTGCTTTGGACGTAGGTTTGTGTGGTGGCCCTGAAAAGGGCCGATTGTTGTGGGCCGAGCCGGCAAAGCGCGTTGCGTGCAGGGGAGCACGCGGCGGCTGCGATTGCCTGGCCTCCTTTAGGCCTTCTTCTCGGTCTTCTTTGGCAGCAGGACGGCCTGGATGTTGGGCAGGACACCACCCTGTGCGATGGTGACGCCCGACAGGAGCTTGTTGAGCTCCTCGTCGTTGCGGATGGCAAGCTGCAGGTGGCGCGGGATGATGCGCGTCTTCTTGTTGTCGCGGGCCGCGTTTCCGGCCAGCTCGAGCACCTCAGCCGCGAGGTACTCCATGACGGCGGCGAGGTAGACGGGCGCCCCGGCGCCGACGCGCTCTGCGTAGTTTCCCTTGCGCAGGAGGCGGTGGATTCTGCCGACCGGGAACTGGAGCCCAGCCCTGCTTGAGCGGGACTTTGACTTGCCCTTGACTTTGCCTCCCTTTCCGCGTCCGGACATGGCGATGGGCTAGCGACGGTGCACACGAAACGGAAACGAAAACGACCGGTGCGAGCGGCAGCGAGTCGAGCAGCGGAGTGCGTGCCGGCGCAGCCGGGGTGGGGGTGCTTTATGGGCTCGGGTGCGGCGGCCGGTTGCGCGCGCGCCCCATTGGTCGGCGGCCGCAACAGGGCGAGCTGGTAAAGGTGCGGCGGCGGCTGGCGGCGGGTGCCACTGTGTGGGGAGACGCTGACTAGAGCGGAGCGCTTGCTACTGGTGTTGCTGCTGCCGTACGTTGGTTCGAGATGCCGCCCAAGACTAGCGGGAAGGCCGCCAAGAAGGCTGGCAAGGCGCAGAAGAACATTTCGAAGGGCGACAAGAAGAAGAAGCGCAAGAGGAAGGAGAGCTATGCCATCTACATCTACAAGGTGCTGAAGCAGGTGCACCCTGACACGGGCATCTCGTCGAAGGCGATGAGCATCATGAACAGCTTCGTGAACGACATTTTCGAGCGCATTGCGGCCGAGGCTTCTCGCCTGGCGCACTACAACAAGCGCTCGACCATCACGTCCCGCGAGATCCAGACCGCTGTGCGGCTGTTGCTGCCTGGCGAGCTGGCCAAGCACGCCGTGAGCGAGGGCACGAAGGCGGTGACCAAGTACACGAGCTCCAAGTAAGGAGGTGGCTCTGGAATGGAAGGAAGGAAGGATGGAGAAGGCTCCTCCGTTGCGAGAGCGGCAAAACGGCCCTTTTCAGGGCCACCAACTTGCCTTTTGCGGGAAGGGCGGAATTGTTGTTGTTGTTTGTGTGTGTGGACGGCTGTGATGTATGTGTGCATTTTGATTGTGGGTGGGGGGGCGCGTCAAAGCGTGTTGCGCGGGGTACGGCCACGAGGTTGGTCGCCGTGGCGTGGAATGGTGGCACGCCTCGTTGGCGTGGTTTTTGACCCATTGGTGTTGTTGGGGTGTGTGTGTGTGTTACCCGTCTGCGAGGGGGGACAGTGCGATCGGCGACTTTTGTGTCACCGTAACGACGGCCGTTTGCGGGTTTGTTTTTTTGCACATCATACATGGCGAGGGTGAAATGTGAAATGTTTTTGTTTGGTTTTTGTTTTGTTTTTTTGCCGCCCACTATTCCCTTTGCTGTACGCCGAGTTTGACAATGGTGCGACGTAACTGCAGCGTGGAGGTGTGTGAGTGACGTTGAAATGAACGTGCCATTAAGACGCATTGTTGTTGTATTGTACTGTACGTGTACGGCGACACGCACGATGATGTACCATTCGACTCTGATGTTTGATAGCCGTGTCTGACTGATTGCGTACGACGCACGCACACCGATGTCGTCATTCAAGATGCACGCTAGACGACGACGGCGGCGGCGGCGGTGGTCGTTTGTTTGGCGAATGTCTGTACACGTGTTTGTCTGTGTCCATCCGGTATGTATTTGTTTGTTTGAAAGTGTTTTGTGTGTCGGTGACGTGGTCCGATCCGTCGCCCCCTGAGTAACTGTCGATCGGCGCGATAGACCGGCGTCACGCAACTGAACCGAAGTCTTGGGCACACCCGTCATACTGTTGTACACCGTCGCGCTGAGAACGGTAACGAAAGGTTGACGTTGATCGGTCGAATGTCTGGGCAGAACGTGAGGAATGAGGCAAGAGTGCAAGGAGGGGGGGCAAAAGAGAGAGGAAGGGAAAAAGGGGAGAAACGCATTCGTAGAGCAACGGAACGTTCCCGTGTCGGAGGCGTATTGGAGCCGCACTGAAATGCGTTTAACGGCGGCGCGGCTGCAAGTGTCTGCCGTGGTGAACGTTACCTTTGACGGCTGCATTGGGCTTTGCCTTTGCTTTCGCTTTCGCTTTCGCGTTCGCTTTCGCTTTCCCGGATGTACGTAACGTTTGTTGATATGGTTCTGAGGAAGAGTGTATGACAGTGCCGTGCCGTCCATGTTCGTGTGCCCTCCCATTGTGTGTATGCTATTGTCTGTGTACTTGAATGATGTATGTAGGTGTTAGTGGACATGTTTTACCAGTGGGGGGAAATGGATCGTCGATAGTTGCCGTCACTCTGTCACGGTCGAGATGACGCACCCTCCGTACAGAAAGGTGTCGAGAAAGTGAGTGTGTGTGTGCGTCCGTGAATTGGCAGCGTTTGGAGGTGGGCGTGCCCTGCATGTGGCCCGGAAAAGGCTGTTCGTTAGGCGGTAGTGTTGTGTGGACAGGGGAGGGGCATGCGTAACGCTGCTGGCATGGCATTTCGGGAGATGGGAGGGGGCAAACGAGGAAACGAGGAGCGGCGGCCAAAGACGGGACGGGGAGGGGCGCGGTGTGGGTGGCTTGCGCCTGTGCTCGGCGTTGTGGTTTGTGCAAAAGAGGAGGAGAAAAACAATGTGAGTTGCCAGGGAGGGGAGCGGTGTTGTGTTGTGGTTGTCGTGGTGTAGCCGCAGACGCGGCTGTCAGTGAACGTGGCGAGACGGACGGATGCGCGGAGGGGCGGGGGCGGCGCATTTCGCCGGTGCCGTGCCGTGCCGTGCCTGAAAGCCGCGTGGTCGCTGTGTTGTTGGTGGCGTGGGGGCGAGGAGAGTACCGTACGGGTGTGCTTGTGCGCCGGAAATGGCACACTGCGCCCGCCCGTCTTGGAGGCTGATGGCTGTGGTGTGGAAATGGGGCGCGGTGATGTTGAAGCACAGAAAAGAAACCAAGAAAACGGAAGGCGTGATGCGGCGGTGGTGGTGAGAGCGGGAAAAACAAAACAAAAGAAAAAAAACAACAAAAAAAAAGAAGGAAAAACAACAAGAAACAAAAAAGAAAACAAAAAGTCTATCAATATTAAAATGTAAATGGAAATGGACCCAGGTATAACCTCCCTGCACAAATAGCAGAGAGTCCGATGATAATAAAAATGTGCCAGAATGTTAACGTCCCTACAAAACAAACCCAACGATAATATTAATGAAAGAGTGAACCGTATGTAACATTGCAACAGACATAATGAAACCTGATAAATTGTATAAGGGCAGCAGCCGTTGACCTTTGGCCCTGTATTCAGAATAAAAAGAGCCAAAGATCGTTACCCCAATGAAAAAGACACTGAAACACGTATGTAACATAGTAGCGATGGCGAGACATTGTAGCATCTGTGACCAGAGAGTTTGCGCTGGACTGCGCGAGTGTTGCGAGCGGTTCTCAGTCAGTCAGTCAGTCTGTGTAGTTGAGGGCTGTACTCTGTCAGTAGTCGTCGCGTGCAGTACGCTAATAGTCGTCATGCAGAGCGGTCGGTCAGTAGTAGCAGCCGAGTGCGGTTGTGTGATGTAGGCGGTCGGCAACACTGGTCAAGATGGTGAATAAGGTATACTGTTAATTGATATAATCGTTAGATAATGAGAAATTGTATTTATTGTAATTATTCTCCAACAAGTTCCCCAATAATAATTTTTATTTCAAAAGCATTTTTCAAACATTTAATCTTTTATTGAACTAAAGAGTTCGTTCCACTTCTTTGAAGAAAAATGTCACTAAAATCACAAAGAAAGAGAATATTATTATTTGCAATGCAGTTCCTCCAAGCGCTGCGCAACAACCAGAGCAGAAATGTGACATCCATTTATTCGGAGGTAAGACTTTAATTCTGATTGTTTTGCACAGGGCCAAAGACCGATATTTCGGTTTAATTGAAGTTTCTTGTCACTGAACGGACTTTTGTAAATGTTGTGTGAAGACTTTATATTTGAGTCAGATTGCGAATTGCACATTTTTGTTGCCATTTTCAATACCTCTCATTGTGGGCGAGGTTACAATTAGCGCAATGTCCATTAGCATCCGTAAATAACATTGTCCATTATTTTAAATATTGCTGGGAGGTTACAACACACACACACACACACACACACACACACAAAACAAAAAACAAAAAAAAACAAAAAATTGCATTTATATCCGCTCCTCAATTGTAGATACCCCTTACACAGCTGTGTGCAATGAATGAGTGCTGGCTGGTAATTAATTGCACTCCTTGGAGGGAAATGCCATAGGAAGTAGTCTTTAAAAAGTGAATGTTTTTCGTTAAGAGACAAAAGTTACTTTAGAAAAAAAGTAATAGTGGGGCTTTTGTTGTTGAACAAAATAAGTACAATGAACATACGTTATCAGATTTGCGCAATGCAGCGTCACACCACCTTTTGATTATAACACAATATACTATACATCGTCCCGAACCGTGACCAGAGTCGCGAGACGAGCAGAGCACGCCGCCGACGCCCGCTCAGTACAACCGTCCACCCGCTACTACTGTCGACCGACTACTACCTCTCCCGACTCGCGCTACAATATATATAACAACTGTTCCTGGCGACCCGGTGCGTGCAACTACTGTCGTCTGGCGCGGTCCAAGCGCCGACTAGCAGCGATAAAGAACTCTCTGGTCAGACAGAGATGCTGTCATGCCTCGCCATCGCTCTGGTAATGAATACATACGTGGTGCAGCGTGCGTACCACCGGAACACGCAGTGGCGGAGCCAAAGACTGTGTTGTCGAGGTCGAGTGCGAGTGGGAAGAGAGGCAGCGTCGGCACGGAGATGCAAGCGAGCGCGAGACGCACGGGGGCTGCGGCGTGGCGCGTTTGCGGTCGGCGCCTTTGGTGGCAACGGCCGGGACAAGCAGCGGTGTATGGTGTGGTGCGGGGCGGACAGGGGCGGAGGCGGCGCGACGACGGCATGGGGGCGAAAACGGGACGGGGGACGGCGGATGTTGAGAGGCGTCACGCGCGGACAGGACACAGACACAGAGACACACAGATTGGAAAGGGAGGGTGCGCGGTAGTAGTTGGGAATGTGCGTACCGTGCGGGATGGGAGTGGGCGAGGAACACGGTCGTGGCCCCTGTTTTGGGTGCGTGTGATGACGTCGGTGTGTTGTGGGAAGGGAAGGTGCTGTGGCGGCGGCGCGTAATGGGCGTAGGCCGAAAAGAGAAAGGAACGTGGGCAGTGTGTTGGCAAGCGTCGGTTCGACTGCGACGTTGATGGGCAGGGCAGGGCAAGGTTAATGGTGGTAGGAGTAGGCGTGTGGGCGCAAAAAATCTGCCGCTGCAGGCGGTGCCGTAACCGCCATGGCGGGAAGGAGAGAGGGCCAAAGAAAGAAAGAAAGAAAGAAGAAAACAAAAAAAAAAAAAGGAGGGGGGGGGGGGGGGCGAAAGTGGAGAGGCGGTGGTGTGAGAAGGGCGGGGGCGGAAGGAAGGCAGGAAGGACAAGAGGCGAGGCGACGGCTTGCTTTGTGTATCGGTCGGTCTCTGGCTATGCTTCGTTTTCTGCAGCAGGGTCGGTGCGCGGCGTGGCTCGCGGCAGTGGGAACGCCTGGTGGCTGGACGGCCAGCAATGCGGTTGGATGGGCGGCCACAGCACCGCACCTGTGCCCGAGGAGGAGACGCTGGCGGCGGGCCCTGAGGTGAGGCCGGCTCGGCTGGGGCTGTGGATGTGTAGGTGTGCGCCGCTGCTGCAACAACGAGTAAAACGCGAGAAGAAGGGATGGCGGTAGAGAGGAAAAAAAGAAAAAGGTCGTGTTGTGTTGATGCGCAGGCAGACGCGTACAGAGGGACGAGCCCGGTCTGCAGCAGGGTGTGGCCGTGCCGAGTGCAGAGCAGCGGCGGCTCGGTTCGGTTCGGCCCGGCCCGGCGGGCCGCGCTGTTGTCGCGGACGTGAGCGCCCCCTGGCGGGTGGCCGGAGGCGGCGCGGCGTGTTGGACGTGTGGCTGGTGGCAGTGCACAATTTGCGAGTGGCTGGCGGTGTGGTGTGGCGGTTGGCGCGTCGGGCGGCGGAGAGGTATGTGTTGCGGGCGCCCTTTGCTGCGCTGCGTCGTTGCGTGTGCCGTACAGGGCGGGCGCTTGTCGACTGTGTGGGCGGTGTGGCGAATTGGCGTGAAACGGCTGCCGAGAGGTGTGTGGTAGCGAGCCGGTCGGTGGTGTCAGTGCGAAGGGGAATGTGCGTGCGTTTGGCGGTTTCGGTGTGCTTTTTGCGGCGTGAGAGTGGGAATTAGTGGGGCCGGCTGTTGTGTTGGTTCCTTGTGTCTTGTGTCGCGTAGCTTGATGGCAACGTGGAAGGACGCCGGTTTCGTTTCGAGCCTTGCGTGTGGTTGTCGACGTTGACTGGTTGGCGTGTGCCGATGCACGTGCATGTGTGGGTCGCGAGTGCGTTTTTGGCTGGCTGTGTGTGTGTGTGTGTGTGTTTTGGGGGGGAAGGGGGAGGCGGTGGTGAAAGTGCAGTCGTTGCCACGGGCGTCGTCGGGTGGGGCTGGGGCTGTGCGTCGTGGCGGAAAGGTGGTAGGTTGCGGGAAGCGAGCCCGTCGTTGACGGTGTCGCGTGAGTTGTGAATCGAGTGGGGCGCGGGGCGCGGGACAGGAGCAGCGTGCCGCTGCGTCGTGGTCGTCAGCAGAGGCTGTGCGTGTGCTTGTCCTTTTTGTGGGCGGTTCGTGCGAGGCGTTTTTGTTTTGTGTTGCCCTAGTTGTTAGTTTATTTTGTTTGTGTTTGTTATTTTGAGACGACGACTGGTTGGTGGCGTGCGCGCGAAGTGGCGGTGTGCGCTTCCCGTGTCGTTTGTGTTGTTTGGTTTTTTTGTTTTTGTGTGTTTTTTTTTTTTGTTTTTTTTTTTTTTTTTTTTTTTGCACTGGGCCCCGGTGGGTGGGTGCGTGTGTGTCGATTGCCGGCTGGCGAAAGGTGCGCCATCGGCGGGGTGGGTCGCCGGCACAAGTAGAGGCGGCGGCGTTGTTGCTGTTGTTGTGTGGTGTTTGTTTTGTTCGGCTGTGTCGGCGAGCTGTGTTGCGGTGCGTGTGAATGGTGGTGCAAAAGTGCTGGCGTTGGGGCTGCGACTGCGACGGCGACGGCGGCGAGCCGCGGGCGCGCCATTGATAGTGATGTTGTGAACAGCGGCTGTGTACGGTAGTGGTGTTGTTGTAGCACGACGTGCATCCGGGCCGGCGCGGAAAGCGCAGTTGCGGGCGGTTGCCCTTCGGTGCCAGCCATGTCGCGTGAGCGGCGGGTTGCTCTGGTGTCGACACGTGGTGCTCTGGGTTGTTGTGTGGTGCCCTTTGGCCGGTGGGGGTGGTTCGCGTGTGTCTCGTTCGCGCTCGGTGTCTGGTCGTGGTCGTGCTGCTCCCCCGTCTGTCGGCGGTTTCCGACGTCGTCTGTACGTTTTTGTTCGTTTGCGGCGTGCCTGCCGACGTCGTCCCGTCGCGACCTTTCAACCGAAAGTGTGGCGCCCGAAGGTGAACGAACGTAACCCTGACCTCGGCGCTTTACGCTGAGCCGAGCGAACCGAACCGAACCTAACCTGTGGTGTGGCGAGGTGAGCTCAGCCTGTGAGCCCCTAACGTCTACGTAAGGTAAGCTGTCCGGCTCACGCCTCACGTTTTTGAACGCTTTTTTAACCTACGTTTGACGCTTCTTAACCTAGCACTGACCCCTTAACCTAACGTGTAACCTAACCTAACCTAACCTAACCTAACCTAACCTAACCTAACCTAACCTAACCTCTGACGCCTGACGTGTTTGAATGCTTAACCTAAGTTTGACGCTTAACCTAACCCAAGTCCCCTTAACCTAACCCACGTCACCTAACCTAACCTAACCTAACGTAGACGTGTAAACGTAATGTGTAACGCGTAACGTGTAAGGTCGGCTGTCGTGTGTGCTTGACGGCAGATTGGGTTGGTCTGTAGATTCGGATTGCGGTTTGCCTCGGTCGAGGGGTTGGGTCGGAAGCGGCGAGGGGCGGCGGCGCCTGTTGCGCAGGCGGCGTCCGTTTGCGGCGGGCAATTGTTGAGAAACGGCTGTGAATGTTGGCGGGCGAGAGGAGGAGGACGGCGCGCGATGTGGCCCGACGGCTGCGGGCCGATCGGGAAACGGCGGGAGGGCGACGGAAGGCGATGGGGCGGCGGAGGCGCGTTTGCACGGCCGTCATCGCCGCACGCCTCGGCTTGTGTGGCTGTGGCGCCGGCCGCGCTGGCCGGGCTGCCGCGGCGACGGTGTGGGAGTTTTGCCGAAGGTTTGGCCATTGTGGCGGGTCGTCGGCTGGGGCTGTGGGGGCGGCATTTGGGCGGGGGCGGCGATTCTCGGCGGGCCGACCCAGGCTGTAGCGCGCGGTAGCTGCAGTTTGGCCGTGGTTTGCGGCGCTGCCGTGGCGACTGGTTGGCGACTGTGGTGTGGCTGTGTGTAGCCCATCCTCGGTGGTTTGAAAGGCGCGGGCGGTTGTGGCGCAGGTTTGGGGCTGCTCCGCACAGGCTGTCGGACGTTGGGCGGTAGCAAGCGCGGGAGGCGCGGCGCGGCGGCGCGCAGAGTGGCGGCCGCTCTCTCGGCCGTCCGCGCCCGCCCGCGACACTGGCTGGGCCTTGTGATTCTCTGCTCTGCTGCTGTGCTGTGCTTGCGTGCCTGCCTGCCGTCCCGCTCGCTCTCGCTGTGTGTTACGCGCGTCGTCGAAATGGCAGATCAGGCGGCTACGAACGAGACTGCTGCGGCACCCGCCGCCACCGCCACTACGAAGAAGGCCAAGTCTGCGTCGTCTGCGAAGAAGCCGCGCGCCAAGCCTGCGCACCCGCGCACCTCTGAGATGGTGACGGCCGCCATCAAGAGTCTGAAGGAGCGCGGCGGGTCGTCGCTGCAGGCGATCAAGAAGTACATAGCCGCGCACTACAAGCTGGACGCGGAGAAGCTGGCGCCGTTTATCAAGAAGTACCTCAAGTCGGCCGTCGTGGCGGGCGAGCTGGTGCAGACGAAGGGGAAGGGCGCGTCCGGCTCGTTCAAGCTTGCCGGCGCCGGCGGCGGGGGGCGGCCGAGGGCGGCAAGGCTCGTGCTGGCGGTGCCAAGAAGAAGCGCGCCCGCTCCGGCCAGCAAGGAGAAGAAGGGCGCCCGTGCGGCCGGCGCAAAGAAGGCTGGTGGCGTGAAGGCGGCGACCGGTCGGAAGGCGGGCGCCGCCAAGAAGGCGTCTGCGGCGTCGGCCGCGCCCGCGGGTGCGAAGAAGGCGGCTGCGGCCAAGCCGGCCAAGGCCAAGTCGCCGTCGAAGGCGAAGAAGGCCGCCAAGGTTCCGACGAAGAAGCCGAAGGCGCCGCGCCCGAAGAAGGCGACGACGCCGTCTAAGGCGAAGGCTTCGCCCAAGAAGAAGAAGTAGAGTAGAGGAGAAAGAGATGGGAGAAAGGAAGGTTTGGCGCTTGACTCCGTCGTCCCCACCCCCCGTCGTCGTCTAGTGGCGCGCAAGAGACGCGCGGCCCAAAACGGCCCTTCTCAGGGCCATCAAAGCACGTCGGGGAAGGTTTTGATTGTCGTGTTGCGTTTGGTGTGGGGTGTCTGTCTGGCGTTTCTGTATGCCCGTGGGGATGCTGTTTGCGTGCCGTGGTGGTTGGATTGCGGGGGTCGGTGGCGGGTGTGGGCGGCGGTAGCGGTAAGCGGTGTTGTTGTTGTTGTCGTGGTTGATTGTCGCCGTGTTTGTGGCGGCGGCCGACGGTTGGTTTTTCTGTCACGTTGTTTTGTTTGAATACGTTGGTTGGCTTGCCTGCGTTCGTTCGTCTCGGATGTCTGTCTTGTCGAGTCGTGTCTGGTCTTTGTTTTGTTTTGTTCCTTTGTGTGTGTGTGTGTGTGTGTGTTATGTTTTGTCAACGGGGGCACGTTGAGATGTGGAAGGAGTCGGCGGGGATTTCGGTGGCGCGTAGAGCGAGCGAGCGCGCGCGCCTGCCTGGCCGTTGGCCGTCGGAGTGGAGTGCGGGTTTTTTTTGTTTTCGAAACGAAAGCGGCGGCCGGCCAGCCACCCGTGCGGTGTGACGTCGGCCGTTGGGTATTGTGCGCTTTGAGCGCCGGGGAGGGATGATGTGTGATTGTTGCGCGCTGCTAGCAGGCAGGCAGAGTGAGCGGGTGTGGCGGACGGACGGGAAGTGGTGGTTTTTTTTTGTTTTTGGGTTGCGGGGCGAGAGGCAGGCGACCGACAAAGTTTGCTCGCGACGGAGAGATGTTAGTGGCCCTGAAAAGGGCGTTTTTGTTTGTGCGGTGCGGTGCGGTGCGGTGCCGCGGCGCGGTTTAGGCGCGCTCGCCGCGGATGCGGCGCGCGAGCTGGATGTCCTTGGGCATGATGGTGACGCGCTTGGCGTGGATTGCGCACAGGTTGGTGTCTTCGAAGAGGCCGACGAGGTAGGCCTCGCTGGCCTCCTGCAGGGCCATGACTGCGGAGCTCTGGAAGCGCAGGTCGGTCTTGAAGTCCTGGGCGATCTCGCGCACTAGGCGCTGGAATGGCAGCTTGCGGATGAGCAGCTCTGTGCTCTTCTGGTAGCGCCTGATTTCTCGCAGGGCGACGGTGCCCGGCCTGTAGCGGTGGGGCTTCTTGACGCCTCCGGTGGCGGGCGCGCTCTTCCTCGCCGCCTTGGTGGCGAGCTGTTTGCGCGGCGCCTTTCCGCCGGTGGACTTGCGGGCCGTTTGCTTTGTGCGGGCCATGGCGGTAGCGGTAGCGGTAGCGGAGCGGCGTGCGTGGAGGTTAGGTGCGGCGCGGCGTCCGGTGCTGCCTTGACAACGGGCCCGCGCGCCTCCGTGCTGCGCTTATATGCCCTCGGTTGCGCGTGGTGGGGGGAGGGCGGGCCAGAGTCTATATAGGGGGGGCGGCGGGCGCGCTGGGCGCAGACCGTAGCCGACTCGCCAGCCGCTGCAGCTGCTGTTTGTGCACGTTTTGCTTTGCCCGAGGAAGGAAGGATGACAGGCCGCGGCAAGGGAGGAAAGGGGCTCGGCAAGGGTGGCGCCAAGCGGCACCGCAAGGTGTTGCGCGACAACATCCAGGGCATCACGAAGCCCGCCATCCGCCGCCTGGCTCGCAGGGGCGGCGTGAAGCGCATCTCTGGTCTGATCTACGAGGAGACCCGCGGGGTGCTGAAGGTGTTCCTGGAGAACGTGATCCGCGACGCGGTGACGTACACTGAGCACGCCAAGCGCAAGACTGTGACGGCCATGGACGTGGTGTACGCCCTGAAGAGGCAGGGGCGCACCCTGTACGGTTTCGGCGGTTAGGCTGCGTCGCAGCGGGCGCTGGCCTTCCCGCGGCCGTGCTTGTGGGTGGGAGAGACTAGAAAAACGGCCCTTTTCAGGGCCACCACACTGTTCGGAAGTTGAAAAGTGCGAAAGAGTCTGTGTTGTTGTTGCTGCGTGTGTGCGCTGTGTTGTTTGTTTGTTTCTTTCTTTCTTTCCGTTTGAGCGACGTGATGTGACTGGGAGGGGAGAAGGAAAGGAAACGTGTCATGTGGCTGGCTGTGTGTGGAGCTGCTTCGTTTGTGTGTTTGTTATTGTGTGTCTTTGTATCGATCGCGACGGAGATGGCGGGCTGTGTGTTGTTGTGCGAGAGGCGGTGATTATTTGCTTGCGTGGTTTGGCTCTGTGTGTTTGTTTGCGGCGGCGGCGTTGGGGTTTCCGAGCAAGGCGTGTGGGCATAGGCGGCCGGATCAGCTGTTTCGTTCGTGTCGACGGCCGTTGCGCGCGGGAGTGGAGGGCGGTGTGTCGACACGCCTCCCTTTAACAATGGTCATTATTGCTGCCGTTGTCGGTTTGGAAGGCGACTGCGACCGTGCAAAATGTGTGTGTGTGTGTGTGTGTTTTGGGCCACACGGGCTGTGTGGACGACAAGATGGCGGACGTGCGCCGGCGGCGGCTGTGCTGTGACGGTGCAAAGTTAAAACAAAACAAGGTGCGGCGAGGACGACTGAAATTTTGCTTTGGACGTAGGTTTGTGTGGTGGCCCTGAAAAGGGCCGATTGTTGTGGGCCGAGCCGGCAAAGCGCGTTGCGTGCAGGGGAGCACGCGGCGGCTGCGATTGCCTGGCCTCCTTTAGGCCTTCTTCTCGGTCTTCTTTGGCAGCAGGACGGCCTGGATGTTGGGCAGGACACCACCCTGTGCGATGGTGACGCCCGACAGGAGCTTGTTGAGCTCCTCGTCGTTGCGGATGCAAGCTGCAGGTGGCGCGGGATGATGCGCGTCTTCTTGTTGTCGCGGGCCGCGTTTCCGGCCAGCTCGAGCACCTCAGCCGCGAGGTACTCCATGACGGCGGCGAGGTAGACGGGCGCCCCGGCGCCGACGCGCTCTGCGTAGTTTCCCTTGCGCAGGAGGCGGTGGATTCTGCCGACCGGGAACTGGAGCCCAGCCCTGCTTGAGCGGGACTTTGACTTGCCCTTGACTTTGCCTCCCTTTCCGCGTCCGGACATGGCGATGGGCTAGCGACGGTGCACACGAAACGGAAACGAAAACGACCGGTGCGAGCGGCAGCGAGTCGAGCAGCGGAGTGCGTGCCGGCGCACTCACTCACTTTTACTTGCGAGCAGTCCTTTGCTCGTGAAGGGGCAGGGTGAGCATCGGGTGCTATTCCTGCAAATATTTACTTATAAGATGTGGAAGGGAACTGACTTATTTCGGGCTGGCCTATCGGATGCGTTGCATCCATTGGTTGTTGCAAGGTTTTTATGCTTGCAACAGGTCGGGCCAACGTGTGGTCGGCCTGTGGTGGATTTGGTGGCCCAGTGCCTGGATGAGCCTATTGTGAGACCTGTGGGCCTCTTGATAAAACTGTCGCGCTGATTGTCGGAAGCGATCTCTCAGCAGAGGTATACCAGTTTGTTGGTGTAGCTGGGCAGTTGGGTAGCGCCAGGGTAGACGGAGGGCGAGCCGAAGTGCTCGGTTCTGCACCCTCTGGAGCTCAACAATGTGGGTTTCGGCGCATTTCCCCACACCACGGCAGCGTACTCC